>NC_056713.1:16517551-16672551 GCF_018831695.1 Puntigrus tetrazona
GCAGAATCCAGTGGGCTAATTTGCAGGTAGTTTCTCTAGTTTGGAATAAACCATATATTAAGTGTGCGTTCATATATTCATATTTAAGTCTTGTTTTCCTGCACAGCTGTTTGATGCACGTAAATGCAGAACTACTGAGGATATGTTTCAGATGTTGTGCGAGCATATTCAGTTTGCTACCAATGGAGGTAACCTGAGGTAAATCAAAAAATGCTTTTTATAATTCATCCATCTTGATTGTCTTTGCAAGTAGAACAAGATATCACAATACAGGGTTTTTTTTGACAGGTCTGCCATCACTGTGTTTCCTCAAAGAACCGATGGCCGACATGATTTCCGTGTATGGAATAGTCAACTCATACGATACGCTGGCTATAGCATGACAGATGGTACAATAATAGGAGATCCTGCCAGTGTTGACTTCACAGAGGTAGATACTACTTTCTGTTGTTTCTAAATAGATAATTGAAAATATTTTCTTGTCAGTATTTTTTATAGTGGGTGTTATTAATATAATTGTTAATTAGATATATTTTTAATAGAATTATTTCAAATAAAAAGAGTCCATTAGCAGGCAGATAACCCTGTTTTTAACAATTTTTAAAAATCTTTTTTTTTCATTGTGCATTACAATTAATCTCAATCAAACTGCAGTTTTTTTTTTTTTATTTTATATTTTATATAGGTTAAAATAACTACAAATACAGCTAATTATACCAATAAAATAACATCATAAAAAAACTATTTTTTTTGCATATAAACTGTTCATATGTGTTTCTCCATTTTACATCACTCTTATATCTTGACATAATCTTTTAATTTTCACACAGATTTGCATCCAGCTTGGATGGACGCCCAGGTATGGTCAGTTTGATGTGCTTCCACTGGTGTTACAAACTAACGGAGAGGACCCTCAGTTTTTTGAAATTCCCCAACATTTAATTTTGGAAGTTCCCATGGAGCACCCACAGTAAGTGGCAACAGTTTCGACTCCAGCTAAACAGAACACATGCTTGTAGTAGATTAAAATAGCTAGCTGATTGATAACTCTCCAAACTATTGCATTACATCACAATGCACCAAAGGGTTTGATACAAAGACAGGTAGTCAGACATTCAATCTTGTAACGTGTGTTCACACAGACCACCACAGCTCTTGACTGAGGTGCTCAGATTTCTGAAATGACTCGCATTCCACTTGATTCCGCAGTAAATCTGTTTGCTTCTTGAAGAGAAAATTATTCAAGGCTTTTCCCTTTAAGAGCTTGCATTAAAAGGACCTTTAAAATCAAACGCTCCTAGGCACTTAAAGATCAGGCTAGAGTGGCAAAACCATTCAAACCTAAGACAGCCTGTCTCTGTGCCACATTCTTTCATCCAGACATGAGAAGTTATGTTTAGAAATGAGACCTAATTAGTTTAGTTAAGTACTATGCAAATTTGCCTGAAGTGCTAGTTGATGGAGCCATATTGGTGCAACCGTGCAGGCCTAGAAATGTTATGGATTTGTATCAGCAAAATAGATTATTTAAATCTGAAGTATTGCATTCGATTACACGATCAAGGGTCTGTTGCGAAATATATGCCAATGCCTTTGCGGGCAAGTAAAGTTGGATTATTTCATACGCTTCCACAGGTATAAGTGGTTTAAGGATTTGAATCTCCGATGGTATGCGTTACCTGCGGTGTCCAACATGTTGCTGGAGATTGGGGGTCTTGAATTCCCAGGGTGTCCTTTTAACGGTTGGTACTTGGGCACTGAGATTGGAGTGAGGGACTTCTGTGATAACCAGCGCTACAATGTTCTTGAGGTGCTATAATATTTTTAATCTTATAGTAGAAAAGAAAAGTTTTTGTGTACTGATCTTCTTTTTATTATTGTTTTACAGCGGGTTGGCCGTCATATGGGTTTGGAGACAAAAAACCTGTCCTCACTATGGAAGGATCAGGCTCTTGTGGCTATCAATGTCGCAGTGATGCACAGTTTTCAGGTACAGTGGATTTACATAGCAAGTAATTGTTAACACCTCGGTCAGAAAAAGAGGATTTTGTATTGGTGTATACAGTAAAACCAGGTGTATGAATTAGCACACCGAGATTCGTACAGAAACACATGATTTTTAGAGAAATCTTTAACATGAATGTCTACTCTGAAACCTAATAAGCAGGGTCTAAGCAGATCTTACAAGATCATACAAATTTATATAAATTGAATATGGTTTTTTTGTTTCTTTTCAATTCTGCTAGACGCAGGACTTATTTTATACATTAAAATGAAAAATAACTTTTTGCATTTCATAGATTCATTATTAGGGCCCAATTAATAGGAAATTAATTCTTAAACAGTTATTTTACAGATTTATACTGTAGATTTACAAATTCATAAAAACAATGCTGCATAACATTCTAAAACCACAAAACTTATTATAAATTTTGTATTACATTAATATAATCTAAAACCATTTTTGAAAAGAATTTATTCAAAATGTAAAAAATAAATAATATGTATAACGGTATTCTGTACTGACAAGACATATATGGGAAATGATTATATTGACCTTTTGGTAAATTATTTGCAGTTTTTATGACTATTTTGTCTTACTGCCATCCAGAAAAACAAGGTCACCATTACCGACCACCACTCAGCATCAGAGTCCTTCATGCAGCACATGGAGATGGAGGTGCGTCTGCGAGGAGGTTGTCCAGCCGATTGGGTCTGGCTGGTGCCCCCAATGTCTGGATCTCTAACCCCTGTCTTTCACCAGGAAATGCTGAACTACATCCTGTCACCCTTTTTCTACTACCAGGTAAGTATCTATTCCGCATTCATCAGAAAAGCTGCTATATTATCGCCAGACTAGTGTTCATGTATCTGTGTTAAATAGGATGATGTCCAATAAACATTTTGGAATGTTCTCGCCTAAACATGTCTGGTCTGTTGCTATTTAAAGCCCGATCCATGGCTGACACACAAGTGGAAGGACAAGAAGAGAAAAGAGAGAAGGCATGCAATCAGCTTCAAAGGATTGATCAGGTACCATAAGATCATGTTCACACTTCCTCGACCAGAACAACACAGTGCTGTTCTTTCAGAAGAGATCTGTCTGCAACAATGTAATGAATGCTTGAAAGGTTAGCTGTGAACATTTGGTGAGTAGCCAGTATGGCAAAAATTCTTGTTTTCTTTTCTCTCTTCTAGAGTAGTGCTCTTCTGTCAGACGCTCTTTAAGTCAGCCCTGGCCAAGAGGGTGTGTTGCACTGTTCTCTATGCCACAGAAACGGGGAAATCGCAGACTTTTGCTAAGAAACTAAACACCATGATGAATTGTGCCTTCAGCTCCCGGGTAAGAGGACCGTCACCCCTGATTCATGTGTAATTTATCGTTCTCCTAAGACTCAATTTGAGCATTATTACCAACACTTGGCAGGAAGTGGGCGTATGTGACACATTCATAATAATATCACCCACTATTAAAAGTAAAGCTAGGAAATTGGTTCCTTGAGGAGCAGATAGAAGTCTACCTGATCTGAACCTTAACGTTACGTTTGCAGTTTAGTTGGATAAATGATGTGCTGGGTTGATTTATCTAGTGTAAAATCTAGATAAATTGTTTATATCCAAATTATGTGTGTTATATAATATAATATACATGGGTCAAAATAATTGATTGCTTATTGATTATATATTTTAGAAATCATTAGAATATTACATAAAGACCATGTTCCATGAAGATATTTTCTAAATTTTCTACCATATATATATGAAAACTTTTTTCGAACTTTTTTCGAAATTTTTGATTAGTAATATACATCGCTAAGGACATCATTTAGACAACTTCAAAGGCGATTTTCTCAATATATTTTTTTTTACACCCTCAGATTCAAGATTTCCAAATATTTGCATCTCTCTAAAATAGTGTCCTATAGATAGATAGGTAGACTCTCTGAGCTAGGACTTTGTCTTTTCAGCAAACATACATTTGTGATGCATAATTGATCATTTATGCAGGTCTTTTGCATGGAGGACTACAACCTCAGTGAACTTGAGAAGGAAAGCCTCTTAATTGTTGTCACCAGCACCTTTGGCAATGGAGACTGTCCAGGAAATGGAGAGGTGTGATGCTCAGTGACCTTATAGTAATGCTAGTAATGAAGGCCCATTATCACCAAACATAATTAATGCAGAAATTACAATGTGTCAAAATGAAAAGGTCTTTAGGAAGAAATCATTTGCTTTTGCAGTGATTATTTGTACAAGAACTACAACAACTAGAAAGTGATTCTTGTTTGCTGACAAGATTTTTCTCCTCTTCTCAGAGTTTCAAGAAGCAGCTTCTCAGCCTGAAAAACCTCAGAAACAAAGTCAGGTCAGTGTTTTAAATCCCTTACATTTATTTTCCCTCTACTCCTGGATAGAGCATATTGTTTAAAATGTTTCTTCTCCCATTCAGATACTGTGTTTTTGGTCTGGGCTCTCGAATGTACCCACGCTTCTGTGCGTTCGCCCATGCAGTGGATGCTAGGTTTGCAGCTCTGGGAGCCATCCGTGTGTCCACCACAGGAGAAGGAGATGAGCTGAATGGACAGGAGGAAGCTTTCTCAGCCTGGGCTTGTACCGCCTTTAAGGTCTCAGTAATAACATTTAGCATCCATTATTTTTAGTACATTACATTAGTATGAAGTAAAATAATGATTATTTTCTTCATGTATAGGATGCATGCAAAGAGTTTAATATTCAAGGTCAGCTTCCAGGAAAAGAAGGTCTGGCAGATTCCTGGGATCCACAGAAACACAAAGTCCAGAATGACAGCTGTACACTTGATCGAATCACAGGTACACATGTCCTTAAAAAAACACATCAAGGTAAAACGATGGTCAAAACATTCTATATTGATTATTTTCATGCTGCTTCTCATTTTTAAAAACGCAACAAAATAGAATCACAATCAGAAATGAGAATTCAAGAATCATGCTATTGACAGATTTAATTGCAAGATTTCTGCAGTGATTCTTATTATCTGGCTTGGTTTTACAGCTCTGTCCGCTCTCCATTCTAAAGCCGTGGTTCCCATGAAATTAAAGAGAAGGCGGAATCTACAGAGCCCAAAGTCAAGGTTTACTCTCAGATCAACTTGTATTCATGCATTTGTGTTTTCTAATAATAATAATAGTAATAATAGTTTTTTTCAAAAACAGCTACCTTGTTATGTTGTGTCTTTTGCCTTATTTTCACTGTATTTACGCACTATTTATTTGTTTTTTCAGTCGTACTACAATATTAGTGGAGTTAGAGATGGATGGGAACACAGAGACCTTAAACCTGGTCCCTGGAGATCATGTAGGGATTTTCCCAGGGAATTCACCTGAATTAGTAGCTGGGATCTTGAAGTATCTGCCCAATGCCCCTCCTATCAATCAGAGCCTACGCTTAGAATTCCTCAGTGCTTACCCTGGTACTGAACCATCTTTACTAATTACATAATGGAAGTCTTACACATAATAACATGATCATACTTAATACTATTGTCTTGCAGATGGCGAAAGGTGGCAGAGAAATGAACGCATACCACCATGTCCTCTTGCCCAAGCTCTTACCTACTATCTGGATGTCACCACCCCCCCCTCACAAAGCCTCCTCCGCAAACTCTCAAAGATGGCAAAGCAGGAAGAGCACAGACAGCGTCTGCTTGCATTAGCAACAGTAAATCACTTTTGTCCCAAAATGTTTTTTTGGAACACAAATTTTCTAAAACTGTGAGAATTTTTGATTTCTGGCTGATTGATTGCAATAAAGCAGTTCTTTTTCAGTGAGCTCACGGCCGAGAAGCAAAGTCTAGTCTAGTTTCCAGAAAAATTATTCAACTGACTTCATTCTTTTTAGTGAATGAAACACACGGCAACCGATGTAGATTCCTGAACAAATTACTGTGATGAGTAGGTTCTGTGAAAAGTTGTTAAAAATCTGTGTAAACACACATTTGGTTCCAGTATTTTATTCTATATTTTATGGAAGCAATTTGATTTTCGTAAAGCAAGTCTATATAATGTATTTGATTGAATTAGTAATTCAATGGATTGAATGCTTATGAAGAAATTAATTCTGCAACTTTTTATTAAATTGTGTGGAATTATCATGGGTTGTTTTCACTTCATGTATTCATTAAATACATTCCAAGTAATCCCTCCACTACAGGATTTCCAAGTCTACACAACATGGAAGGAGTTCCACAGACCTACTTTCCTTGAGCTTCTAGAGGAGTTTTCCTCTCTGGAACTTTCTGCTGCCTTTCTTCTCAGCCAGCTGCCACTGCTGAAGCCACGCCTCTACTCTGTCAGCTCCTCCCCGGACCTCCACCCCCAAGAGCTCCACCTCACTGTGGCTGTGGTCAGCTATTACACACAGGGTACTGCAAACCAGTGTTTAAACCGTATTAGATGATACAGTTGTACTCTTTATTAGACCCAGAACTTCTTGAATCACTGAAGAAATGACTCTGCTGTTATGTTATGCTCTCTTTAGAGGGAAAAGGTCCACTGCATTTTGGTCTCTGTAGTACCTGGCTCAATACCATCAAAGAAGGAGACATGGTGCCATGTTTCGCTCATAGGTACATTCCTAAAAAGTACAAGATAATTTTTTTCTCCTCATAACTCACTAACTTGTTCCATTTATGCTACAATTCCAGCTCTGATGGATTCCATCTTCCTTCCGACCCTAGTGCTCCCTGTATTCTTGTGGGAGTTGGGAGCGGCATTGCACCCTTCCGTAGCTTTTGGCAGCAGCAATTTCATGACTTGAAAAAAACTGGTATTAAATTCATCACATACAAGTGGTTTCAACCAGTCCGTTGAATTAGCTCTCCTCAAGTTTCTGAACCACAAGATGTGTTATTTCTTCAAGGCCTGAAAAGGAATCCAACAACGCTCGTGTTCGGGTGTCGAGGATCAGATACTGATCATCTTTACAAAGAGGAGACTCTGGACATGAGAGATAATGGCACCCTAAGCAGTGTCATACCAGCCTATTCTAGGCAAACTGGACAACCCAAGGTAGACACACTTGACACTATAATTGTAGGAATATCTAGGAATGCCTAATATCTGTACATATCTAGTACTACTGATACTGTATCATTTTGCTGACATTGATGTTGGGGGTTATTGTTTACTGTTTTTTTTTTCCATCCAATCCAGGTTTATGTCCAAGATATCTTACAAGAACAACTGAATGACAAGGTCTTTGAGGTTCTGCACCATCATCCAGGACATCTGTATATCTGTGGAGGTATGAACATGGCCCAGGATGTGGCTGCCACTATAAAGGAAATCTTAGTCGGCCGGCTGGGCATCACTCTTACTCAGGCTGAGGAATACCTGTCAAGGCTCAAGGTGAACCTTGAAATTGTTGACACATTTTATAGCTACTTCAGATAATAATGGCTGTAGCAATTATGCTCCTGTGAGAGCTCAGTTGTCCTGAATGATGAACCGTTTACAGTCTGTAACGATACGTGGTCAATAAATTTACACAATTATGCTTTTTTATTCACAGAATGAAAAGCGGTACCATGAAGACATCTTTGGATCCTAGTGCTTGAGATCACCTGGACCACCTCAAGCTGTTCAATATCCAAACATACCAAAAAGATTTTAATCAATTCAAATTTGTCTTTTTATTTTCATACAGCTTCCAAAATAACCCTAAAACCTCTCCTAACTTAAAACAAATAAACAAACAAACAAATATACAACAACAGTAAGTTTTGGAATGTACCACATTATAGAGAATTATTAGCCTGTTTGTAAATGAACTGTATTATATACTGTATTATTCGTTTATGTTTAAGATAAATGCCTTTTTTGTTTGTTTTTGGAAAGACTGATCTGCATTCTTTCCAGACTAACTTGTAAGTGCAGGGACAATTACCTTGGAGCTGAAAATGGAGTTCCTACATAGTCTAAGACTATACGTGTTCATCATGCCAAATTATACTTTCAATCGAGTGTGTTTATTGTTAAAACTCTCTTTTACAAGTGTTACATATTACAGTTTTTTTAAATCTTTAATATTGTGTTCATGTTAAATATTGCATTTTGTAATAAACTCTTTATACTATCAAAACCACGGTAGCAGTTTTTTTCCTTCGCGTTGTTGTAGTTTGTCTTTAATGGGTATCCGTAGTAACACCGGAAGTTGTGCATCCATGAGGCAGCAGAGAGCGTGCAACTGTCACTCGTCTTTGACTTTTCTTTGATATTTATATCTAATTAAATTTATATTATCATATAGACATACTATGGCTGGAAGTCGACTTGAGAAATTCGGGACTGTTTTTACGCGGTAAGCATTAGTGATAGCATATGCTTCTCGAGTTCGTTTCAAGGTTAATAACAAGAATATTAAGTCTAAATCGTGCCAAAGTACAAGATATCGGATTGTTATAAAATATATTCTGTAATATTAAAGTCTCCCGTGCAAAAACGCAGAATGTCAAGAATGCTTTTTAAAACAGAAATAATAGACCACAGATATTTTGTATAGTGTGTAGTTCGAGTTGTCATTGTGGCTGTTTGTTGTTTATGAAGGGTTCGTGATTTAATGCGAGCTGGAGTCATCAAGCACGAGGAAAAGCCCATCTGGTTTGACGTTTATGCTGCTTTTCCTCCTAAGAGAGAACCTCTCTATGTGAAACCTGTGAGATCACTGAGGAAACGTGCAGCAGCAGACACTGTACCTGAAATCTTATACAAAGAGGATGAAATAAGAGCGTAAGCCTAATTATACACGCTTATCATCTTTACTAACTTGTTTTGGTTTCAGCATTATTGCTTTACCTGTGACTGTTGGTATTATGGTGACTCTGTGACCTTCATTTGTACTTCATACCCCCCCCTTTTTTATTGTTTGTCATCATTTTTATAAATGCATTTTTTGTATTTTATGACTTTTTTTGTTTTTTTCGAAGTGTCTTTTGAGCGTGATACAGTACCATTCAAAACTTTAGGGTCTGTAAGAAATAAATACTTTTATTCCGCAAGGGTATGCACAGATGTGATCAAAAGTGCCCGTACAGACTTATAATATTACAAAACTAAATGCTGGTGAATTAATAATTAGTCAAAGAACCCTAAAATATGTCTTGATGTTCACAAAAATAAGCAGAGAAAAGATTTCAGTATTTATAAACAAATATCTCTTGTTAGAATGATTTCTGAATATTAAGTGACAATGAAGACTGGATTAATGCTGAAAATTGAGCTTTATGTCACAGGAATAATTTGCATTGTAAGGTGTATTAGTAGAAAACTTTGATAAAGTATGTTGGAAATTTATATACAGCATAAACTATAGATGGACAAGAATATATTTACAGTATTATTGTGATTGATTAATGCATTTTGATCAAATAAATGCAGCCTTGGTTAGCATACATTACATTAAAATATTAAAACAAAAACCTACTAGGTGCTGTAAACCCATTCTTCATTTCACTTTCTCTCCAGTTAATATGCGTAGTGTAATAAATTTGCAATAAATCCACATGACTTTTTTTTTTCCTGCAACTGTAGGAAGTTCTTTGAGGTCTATGGTAATGGACCGAGGCCTTTTGAGCTCTTCAAGCCCAACTTTGTATCGCCATGTCAGAGGTAAGTCAGGATGGGAACTTAGACACATTGTTACACAGTGCTTTGCCATTTTTTTTTTAACATTTGAATTTTCTGCGACTCTGTGCAGGTTTGTTATGAAGTATGGTGAATTAGAAAGCAGAGGGGATGTCAAACCCGAGCTGCTGTTTGAAGAGACTGCAAAAGCTCTGCTCGCAGAGGACATTTATTTAAGAAAGAGAGGAGGATCTGTGGTGAGACTGAGCTGCGTTTTTCTTTAGCCTACGTGGTTTAATTTTTTATTTGTCTTATGTTTTTTTATAACCAGCAGGTGGCACCACAGTTTCAGAACCCTTTTCTGAACATGAAGTTGACTGACATGTTGGCAGAGCAGCAAAGAGACAGAGACGCGGAGACAAATATTCCAGAGAAACAGCCAGAGGCAGAGACGGTGAACCCTGACAGACAGACACCGTCATAAATGTCCACTTCTCCTCTGTTAGGACAACATAAACTGCATCTGCCTCTAGCACATCGACGTGCGGGTCACTCATCATTTCTGAGGCATCAAACACTGGAACACAGATATAGTTTGTGCAGCTGTGGACAATATGTTCTGTCTGTTTACCCATCCTGGTGTCAAATGAGCGACGTTGAAGGCATGTTTGCATAAAAAAAATGGCTTGGATTTGAGGTCTTTATAGCCAAGCAGCTGGGGTTTAGCGAACAGCTTTATAATACAGATCTAGCAAGTGTTTCATTTATGTGAAAAGTGTCTAATGTCTTGTGTAATAAAATATGTGGAGTGTTTAATGAAAGTACTTCCAAGTCCATTAACGACAGGAGTGGAAAATCATCAGTGTTGTAAATACTGTTATATTTCTAATTTTCTGAGTCTCGCCATAAACTTTCGGTTCGTATTGTTTTTTGGTTTTTTTTACACTGCGTTCTTATTGCTTGTGCAGTCTTGCATTTTAATACATCCTCAACAGGATCTTAAAGAAACTTGCTCGGGGGAGTTTTTTCATTGTTTTTGTCACGTTTTAGCTATTAACTTTACTATAAAATGCGAATAGCTGATTTGCACAGAAAGCAATGAATTTCGTTCAGAATTGCTATTGACCTTAACGCTTTCCCTTCTCCTGCAGAGCTAATGTTAAAATATAAAATGTATTTATCATCTGCATTATTTGCAATTGCTCTTCACTAAATGAAGATACCGCACCAGCTTTCATTGCTTACTAGTGATACAATAATGATCAAACACAGAAGATAAATCACTTATGACTTTGTGAGGATTTAAAAAGATCAAATCAGTTCTGTCACTATGACCAGAAAATGACTGACCATGCTAGCGTTCTGTAGCTGCTTACACCTTTTATTTATTTTAAAGAACTGAATATATTTACCACCTAATGCGGCAGAACGAAACATTTCTTCTCAATTTAAACGTCTCAAGCAGACATCATATCCAAGATGACTGACAGCATTATTTTTTTTTTTTTTTTGCTGAAGAACATACTTTCTGCAAACGGCAAATGCATTGTGGGACGGTGAATAGACACTGATTCATCACTGCTGAGTTTGTTAACGTAGCCGTTTTAGCGCAGATGTTTAAACGTGTAAGCATACCAGGAACAATGCGAGTTAAGAATGTGAATCATTTCTGCAGTCACAGTAAAAGCAGACGTGACGCATCAAATGAACGCTCACTGGGTTTATCGTTAGCGTTTGTTTTTGTCTCTAAAGATGCAGAGTTTCAAAGTGCAGAGTCTATAAAAGGACCACTTAAAGACAAAAAATACGGGAAACATGTTCGCTGAACATCAGATCGAAACACGTTTTACGTGCATGATGAATAAACAAAAATGTCCTGTCCTTATACTGCACATTATTAATTTGTCATATTCTAAACGTTCCCGTTTTTAAACAGGTGATAATGAGGACGTGGAGTGGAACTGTTTTGTAATATCTCCAGTTTCCAACTGTCTGTCTAACAGGCTTAACGTTAAAAATCACGACAGTGACATTTCGTACGTATTGTTTTGTGACGCCGGCTAGCTCCAAGGAGCTAAACGTTTCTTCGCTTGTTGACCACTAGATGGCAGTAACGCGATAACTATTGACTGAAGCGTGATATTTGTCTGCTGTTCTGTGCACATGCTTCCCGTCATGCGTTTATAAGGCCTGACGTGCTGAGAGAACACAGAGCTGACAAAACGTGCGTAAAGCAAAACACATCTTGGATAACATTTTACCCACAAGTAATTTATTTTTGTTCGTTGTTGCATTTCAATTCACGTCATTTTGTCACCTTTAATGGATTTTATATGTGGGTTTTTTTCTCTAGTGCGGGCGCGCGCCCGCAGCGCGTGTCGTGAAGGACCCAGATGCGGCTGAAATTAGTGAAGGAGAAGCGTGTAAGCGGTGAAGGCAGAGGCGCGTGACGGCTGTATGAAAGCGTCCTGCTCCTGAACAAAACAACAGCCCTGCTGCAATTACCGTGGTAAGCACAGTTCCTCCTTAAACACGTCCCTAATGTTACTGACACGAAACATGATAAAATAATACAAGACCGAATTATTCAGAATATTACTCTCTTGGCTCATGGTAGCCTTGGTATGGCTGCAGTAGCCATGTTAGAGAAGATTGGGCCTGTTATCACAGTGTTTTTGTAGTTCGTGAAAAGTACGTAAGTAAAGTAAAAAGGTGGTTTTAGTAGTGCTTTTATTGGTTTAGTAGTTTTTTTGGGTTTGGTTTATACAGTTTATTCATTCCAATTCAATACTGCAAGCTGTAAGCTACTCAAACCTGACCTAACCTAGACCTAACCTAGAATTCTTATCTTGCACAAAATAATTTAACTACAACGACCGCTACAATCATGAACATACCAAACTAATAATAATAACAATTAAAAAATGTAATTGATTGGCAATGATAAAACATCAGTGTATATAATTTAAATATTTTGCTACAAATCGACTAATGTAAAATACCACACCATTCAGGAACGCAAGTGAGTGCTGAAAATAATCGATTGCTGTGATTGAAAACGACTGTCCAAAGAAATTTGTAAGTTTCTTTAAAGGAGAGAGAAAAGTGTGTTTGATTGTTGCTTGGTTGTCGCTTGGTTGTAAGGCTGCATGCACACACTGCATTTTAAAACTACAAAACCATTTGTTGGGGGGGGAAAGCTTTTTTTGCTACTCAAAATGTGGTTTAAGTAGTTGCGTCACTGATTTGCATTGATAACCAAATATTTTTTATTTTAAAAACGGCTTAAAACCTGCAAACAGGCCTACTTACCATGAACAATATTTTTATTTTAATGTGCTGAGAATGCAACCGGCTTATTTGAAGCTCAGCATCCCTGGCTGTCTTCTCCTTTGTTATGCGCTGATAATGAGACATGATCTGTACACACTAGATGTGCACTACTGCTTCTGTCTGGTGGCCAAACAGCCCTTTGAGTGCTCCATCACCATAATCAATGGCAGGTTGAGCCGGCTGGGGTTTGAAGACCTTTACACAAACACTGTTTGTTTTACTTCTCCACGGCCATGGAGCTCAGAAGAAAGGCTGCCATCCAGTTGCCCTGGTCAAGGTATCGATTGGGACACGCTTGTTTGTTGTTTTATTTATTTATTTGTTTATTCAGCACTCGAACTCTGGGATCGTCTCCTCTGCATATGTCAAGGGCATTTTTTTTTCCCCAGCAGGGCTTGATTTTTCTTGTCCCTGGCCTGCAAAACTTCAATCTGCTGTGCGGTGCAGGCCTGCTGTACTGATTAATTACATAAAGACGCCTGATGGTTTAAATTAGCCTGGTATATTACTTGAGAGACCTGAATTACTGTACTTGGTATTCCTCTCTCTGCTGAGGTCTGCACAAATACAGGCAGCTCACAATCCTTAACCTAAAATATGATGCTCTTCTAAACTGGGCCAAGACAGAGCATGTTTCAACTATTCTATCTGCTACAATCAAAGGGATGGTTTATGGGAAACTGCCATTTGTTAAAATTGTACAGTCAACTGAAAAGGGTTTTGCAGCTTGATGCTTGATTAGCAAAAACCTGGATTATTATATATATATATATATATATATATATATATATATATATATATATATTATTATAGTAAGTTATATACTGCATGCATTGTTGGTACTTTAAATAGTAGTGTATGTATGTGTGTGTATATATATATAATATAATATACACACAACTAACTTTTATTTATAGTTAACAGTGCCTTATGTGTTATAATGGCTGTCAGTTACGAAGAGGAATGGTTCATAAAGTATATAAAGAAACATTTACAGTGCATTTCATAAACTTTCAGTAAAATGATTTGTATCCCTTATCAATGCTTTGACACCTTAAAGAGTTTGAGTATAATGCATTGTAATGTTTTATATAGCCAACAATATACTTTGTACATTCACCATTAAACATTATTACATTTATTTAGTCTTTATTTGCTTGTTATAATAGAGCCCGATGGTTTAAATTAGCCTGTTATGTTTATGGTATATAAGATATAAGCTAAATGTCACTAGAAATAAAAGAATAAACCACAAAGCGAAACACAAAAGAACTCCAGTGCTGCCATGGACACGTTGCTGTTTATATCACTATTGCGCTGTCGGGATATACAATAGCCTGTCTAAAGTCATAAGAAAGACATGAAAAATACAGTATTTAGGCCAGTTTAGTTCTTCTAAAAGCCTCAGTTTAAACTGTCAGGCATCTCAGTTGACCAGGCAAAGGGTTAAAGGCTCTCCCGCAGAGTTCTGCCTCTTCACCGTCAACACGTGCGATCCAGGTCAATGCAATTTGCTCTGCGGGCGAGTTCATTTTCACATGGCATTGAAATGCACGGCCACACGCGCCGCCTGCATTGCCTCAGGTCTGTTTCCTCTCTTCTGTCACCTAGAGCTAACCTTTCACATGATACAATTCTAAATAATTGGCCTTGATAATTAATCCTTGTGAAATGGTTTTCTAACAAGCCTAAATTGCATATAACAGTCTTTCACTTAAGCTGTGCTTTTTAAAATCAGAGCCGAAAGCTCACAATTAAAAGCCTCGGGGGATAAAACGGAGCCCAAAGAGCAACTGCACCCACGTGGTGTGTTCATGTCATAACTCGCTCCATCCTTGCCATTTAGACCCTTATGTTGTTCGGTGGTGTAATGTACTGACCAGGAAAAGGGTTAACAATTCTAAAGATATAAATCAAAAAGAGATTAGACCATTTTAGCCTTTCTACTGTCTAACAGTTCACCCGAAAATAAAAATTAGTTAAATTGTCACCCTCAGGCCATCCAAGACAAATGATTTCATTGGAAGAGACTTGGAGATATTTAGCATTTCATCACTTGCTCAACAATGGATCCTCTGCAGTGGATGGGTGCCGTCAGAAGAACATGTGATTAAAAACATTGCAATAATTCACAGATTATGCAGGTAATCTATAATCTGAACAAATCCAAATCTATCCATAATACTTTCTCCCAGTAAAAAAATCACGTCGCTTAAATGAGAAGAGAAATACGCTCAAATCAAGCACTAAAAAAGTCTAAACAAATACGTTTGTGGATTATGATGTGAAAAGACAACAGGGGATGTGACGTCACACATTCACTGCAGAGGGCCCACTGAGCGAATAATAAATTTCTCCAATAAATTTATTAGCAGCATCCTGAGTGCCATTTTTTTTTTCACTGTACTTGTTTAACACAAACCGAACACACAGGAGTCAGCGGTTGCTGTGGTCTTCTGTGGTTGGGCTTCCTGTTTTTTGAGCCCCCTACAGGGTCTGTGAGTTCTGCTATAACCTATCCCAAAGTTGCAGGTGAGCCCATACTGATCTGAGATCAGAGACTCAGCCACGGGCGAGCCCTCTTACATGATTCCATGTCCTCAGGCTATGAAGTCTGAGCCGTGCTTTGGAGGGGCAGGAGGTGTAAAGGGATAAATGGAAACCCGAATTCAACAGGCTGCCGCTAAGCGTGGTGTCATCAGCCGATGCCACACAGGCACTTTTTTTTTATTTTTTTATCCCTGACAGAAGCTGTTCAAGGCATTTTTTTCCCTTTCTTATCTTCTTTTTTAATCCTTCAAGGAAAGGAAGAGCTCTAATGGGAGACTAAAGCATGTGACATCTACACATTTTTATGCAAAAAATGAACATCACTGCTGGAGACTTTTGAAAGAGCCCCGCTTTTGTGGGATTTAGCCCCGTCACTCTCGGTTCTGAGAGGACAACTCGTATTATTGACACTACAAGCACCTTTCTAACCCTTCAACACACTTATTTGGATGTGTGAGACCAATCACTATCGTTCCGCCCAAATCCTTTTATATATTATTTCTGGACTTTCATCGAGTTTTTGGCTGGTTCATTTAGTTTAGGGAATCTGATCATATTTGTTACACAAAGAGAGTCGCTTGCACAACCGGAGCTGTTAATTATGATTGGTTTGTTATTGCTCACCAGAGCATAACAAATCGCCATTATGTTGTTTTGCTGAGTCTAATTTAATTGTAACAAAAGTAATTATCCCTCATTTATATTGATGCCATAAGCAGAAGTAAGAGAGCACCTGCTGCCATAAGCCTGTTGTTTACTAAAAATAAACCAGGTGAAATCTAGCCTTGTGTTCTTCAATTTACCATATATCAAGAGCGTCCTCTCCTGCTGTATATTTGCAGAAAGAGAGAGATGTTTAGAAATCATTTGTTTTTGGGTGAGCTGCATATAATATTTTGTCAACCTTGTGATTTAGGTCTCAAAATCTGCATGTTTTTGCACATTTTTTAAGAATCAGTAGCAGAAAATAAATTAAAATCACTTAACAAATCCAACTTAGAATTAGCAAATCTGATGCAGTGGTGCTTAAAATAATCTAATTATGCTCATTTCTGGATAAATTGTACCAGGTTTTGCACTTTCGAATCAACACTTAAGTCATCACACACACAAACCCTTAAAGCTTTCACTTTTACATGCATGAATTAAATTCAAAAGTAGATTATGCATAATATTTAGAAGTTCATACTTGAACTGGGTTCTTTTCTGATACATTTAGTTCACTTTTTTTCGGTTATAGAGATATTATCCAAAGCACTTTTTTTTAATATCAAAAGCTTGACTTTATTTTCTACATAAACTTCTCCCTATTCACTTCTCTCACCTGGCCTTTTTGACCGTGGTAGAGGAGAAAGAGCCAGGCCTTCCCTCGTAATTTTCAGCGTGACTTATTGCATATCAATGAAACCTACTTTTCTATGAGAAACGTACTGTAAAAATAGACAAACACCCGGGGCTAGTCCATTCGGAGCGCTGCCAATTACTACACCTACCAAGAAGAACGACACTGATCATCCCTGAAAAGTTCTACCCATCCTTTAACACTGATTTGTATTCAGTGTCTTGACTATTAGCCTACTCGAGTATAAATGTAGAGGACATCTTTCCTTGGCACAATCTTCGCCCAGGGGGACAGTTAAAAGATCCCGTCGTATGCGGTGAAGGCTATTTTTCTGGGTATTGTTTCTTCTGACGGCCCCACCGATATGACAACCCCCACCCTGGAATCTCGGCAACATTTTGCCCCCAAATGTGGAGGTGTCAATAACGGGCTCCAGTCCCCCAATCTTTAGGCCCGCCCGGCTCCGCAGGCTTTTTCCGGGAATGCATCCTTCAATGTTCATTCTATATTAATGTTTGTCAGGAGTGATTCTCGTGCTGTCTGGGATGGAGGATTGACTGAAGACACTCGGAGAGCTGCATAATGAGAATCTTTAATATCGTCTCCCTGTCTCCCTCCGCTGCAGATGAGATTGTTTGGGGCTAAACTAGCGAATGCGCTAAAATACTATTTATTTTCTGATGGGCCTGTGGCATCTCTCGGTTTCTCTCTCTCTCTCTCTCTCTCTCTCTCTCTCTCTCTCTCTGAGACCTGAGTGCTCATGTGAAAAGTTTGCATCGCTAAAGAGGAAGAGGGAAATAACCTTGAGGGAGTAATTTGACTCCGTCACTTGTCTCCGTCTGACAGAAGAGGCGATTACGGCCTCGGCTCTCAGAACTCGAGTGTTTGCAAATACAGTATTCACGTACAGTTGGGCTCGGGCAGCTGTGTAATCACCCCCCTAAGTAATGTGACACTTTCTTGCTGCAGTAATAAGGGAAGGAGATTTGAAATTTTCTCTCTCATCCCCCCCATGAATAACATTAAAAATGGAAACCGTCCGAAGCGGAGGACGGTGATGAAGCCCCTCGTATTAATTATGGCTTTAAATAAATAATGCATCCTCGTCTAGATCTATTCTCTTCCGCTCGTTCATCCGCCCTCTTCATCTTGCTCTCATCCACAGTTCAGTACTTCTGATCAATCCTTCAAGGGCGGTGGGAGATTGGATGATGGCCGAGACACACTTTCTTCCGGAGGCTTGAGAATTTCAGTGGAAGTGCCTATTCTTCTTTTGTTCCTGGCATTACCACAGAATTGATCTGAAAAATGCACCAATTTCTAAAAGAAAAAAAAGTATTGGCAGGGAGATGATCTCAGTTTTTCGCTCGGCATCAGAAACTGAAAATAGCACAAAACCTCAGTGTTGGACTGACTGAAAATTCTCAGACATACATAATAAACATTTATTTATTTATTTTTCAGCAGGAAAAAATAAACTGACAACATATGCATATATTGTAGTTATCATACTAGTCTGAATTTGCTTTGACATGTTTATACAGCCCAGTAATATGGAGAGTTCAATGCATATGTATATATGTGAATAATATATAATTTTTTTTTTTTTTTTTACTGTATTACAAGTACTTTACATTTTGGGAATAAGTTTTCAGTTCAACCTGAAGGTCGGATGTTTGAGTCCCAGGTCTGGTAGGGATTGTAGGTGGGGGGAGTGAATGACCCAATATCACGACTGAGGTGAGACCTTTGAACAAGGCACCAAACCCCCAACTGCTCCCTGGGTGCTGCAGCATTGGCTCACCCTGCTCCGGGTGTGTGTTCACGGTTAGTGTTTGTGTGGGCACACAAACCTAAGTGGGTTAAATGCAGAGCACAAATTCCAAGTATGGGTCACCATACCTTGTGTCAAGTCACTTCATAGGAGACGGAAAAACAGTACTGCTGTATGGAATTTGTCACAGTGTATACTGCCTTTAATTCCATATTTCTATGTTTAAGACTAGAGATCTACTTCATCTACCAACGTGTAGTGTTAGTCTGCTCACACTCTAGAGCTGAGCTCTGTTATCGGTGGTCAGCTTGTGACGCCAGCTGTGGGCACTCATCCTGGGACTGGGTGATTCTTAATGCCCCTGTACAGTCGTGGAAAAAGCACTGTTGAGCTGTTAAACCTGTGACGTCATACTCAACTTTTGTCTGAACAGTATTAAATGAAAGGAACTTGTATACAACACACACAATCAGAGCAGTTTGCATTTACTGTAAGAGCTTTTGCCTAATTTACTCAGTTGACTTCAATACATGCAACTTCATTGTGAAGTACTTTTTGTTAGCTTTTGAGGTCCTCTGTATACTAAAAGTTGACAATTAAGATTTATCACCGTATTTAGTAGCAAATGAGCTACTTCCTATCAAAGCAAAACACACACAAAATATAGGTCAATCATTTTACTTTAATGAGCGTATGCAGATAATAAAATGCTCTTAATATATGTAAGCTAAATATGTATTTAATATAAATATGTACATCTCCAACAGAGAAAACTAAGATTAAAGGGTGAACATTAGAAATTATGCTGATAATAATCCATATTCATTTTCCAGCACGTATGGGAAAGGCTTAAATCGATGTGGACATTGTTATACCAGATCTACAAGATTTCCCTTTAAACACTTTTTTGATTTCAAGCTCTTTGTACAGGTCGGCTTGGCGTGTTTTTCCATTTTTCACATCTGTGTCCTCGCTTTGTTATAATTCTCCTTTAAGTGCTGTTGATGTCAAGCCTTAAATCTCCCAGATTTATTGTCAGATAATTCAGGACGGCCTTTGTATTTGCCTGTCACTGTCTGCAGTCAAAGAGCCGGCCCTGTCTTGACATATCACACGTTCAGCCGCTTTGCCTTCAGTGTAGGGAGGGCAAAGGAAGACAGGAAAAGGCTTGTCGTGGGCAGAACGGATAAAGTATGAAAGAGAAATGAATAAAAGAGTAGGCGCCTCCTCCTTTCTCTTCTCAGCACTGGTGCAGAGTTGAGGTTGTCTGTGATAATCTTATCGCGCTATGATGGCGAGCGGACGGGGACAAAGGAGGCCGAGGCACGTTGAAGGTCTGATGGGTTGCTGATTGCAAAGCTGTCCAGCGAAGAGACAGTTGCCATGGAAATGATGAATGACATGTGTCCCACCTGATAGGACGGGCACAGCAGTGGAGTGATGAATAGGAACATTTGTGTGTGTGAGAAGATGAACAGCTTTAGGGCTTTTTGGTAGTGGTTTTCATACCACACACACACACACACACACACACACACACACACACAAAAGCACGCAAAGTACCTTAAAACCAAGCATCTAAGTTTTAGTGTGGGCAGTTCAAAAGTTGTAGTATATGATTGTAATATGATTCTAAAGTGATAATTTGGTCAAATTCATGTCATAGATTAATGATATTTTATTAAGTGATGTGACATTCATTTTAGAAGTAGAAATATTTTATTGTGAGTTCCAATTAACAGTAAAAATATAACAAACATGATTTATTTGATTTTGCAAAATACCCTATATATGTCTGTATACTATATTACAAGTAAAGATTACTAATGTTAATTATGATATATGCATGAATTATATAATTATATTATTAAAGGCATTAGTGAAAATAAATGTATTCATTTTGTATATATTATAATTTATAATAATAATAATAAATAATAGAAATGAGTAAAAATGCTGTTTATAATAAAACTGCAGTATTATGCTTGCAACACCACATAAATTTCATAAATGTAATGAGCTTATGTAATGGTATGAGGCCATTTTAATATTTACTAAACAGCATAATAATTTAAGACCTAACATCACTGACTGACACACAAAGATCTTGTTGCAATGTATTACCAGAGAACAGATCTCTGTCTTTTACCATATTTCCCTCGTTTTGCAAGTACAAGGACAAAGCGATCGGGGGAGGGTGTGTTTGCTAATACAACAGACACAACATGGCCTCCGGTCGCCTCCTCAGCGCTGACTGTGATAAATGAGTCTGGAGAAATGTGCAGCTTCACAGCGAACTCACTCACAGCTGTAACTTGAGGAGGACTTTTCAGGTATTTTTAGAGAGCTTTTCTTCACTCTTTCTCTTACTCTCCTCACACTTCTCTCAGTATCTGGAGTGTTTATCACCAGGTGGGGAAGCCGGTTCGGGCGCAGACAGTCGCTCAGCCAACCCGGGAAAAAAACACTCTCTTTCGCACACTGAACATAAACTAATTTTGGGCTCACTTGAGAGAATTGTTTCCTTCATTAGGGAAGCTAAAGTGTGGTGTTCATCTCCCTCTGATTGCTCTTTGGAGGTGCTTGAGGGGCCCAGACTCCCATTAGCCTGATGAGGAGCTTTACTCTGCTAACCCAGCTATATAGGACAAATTACATACATATGTGGGTGGCTGGATTCATATATTGGACTTCTGCTGTGTATTACAGGCAAGGAAATCAGTGTACAGTACTGTTATAAGAGGAAATGAGTTCTGAGTTCACTTGTTCTTTCTTATCTTTGAGCAATAGATGTATAAAGAAGTTTTTATGAGTGGGAGGATTGATTTAGAGCTCAGAATTTTCCCTTCAAGCTTATGAAACCACAAACGCTTAAAGGAATATTGTATGTTCAATACTGTTCAACTGACAGTGCTTGTGGCAAAATGCTGATCTCCCTTTCTTTAAAAAAAAAGCAACAACCTTGATTAATGTGAGGCATTTTCAATGGAAGTGAAAGGACAATCTGTAAATGCCAATTTAACACTTAACAATTTAAGATTTTTATATATGTATAAAAATATATGTGTGCGTGTATAGAGAGAGATAGAGAGGTATAGAGATAGATGTATGGATATGGAGATATAGGTATATATTGAGTGAGTTAACCTTTATACAGAATTTCTCCAGATCCTTCAGAATAGCAGCTCCATGTTGGTGCTTCTCCTCTTTAGTTCACCTCACTTCCAGGGTCAGAGGACTGGGACAGTCATGGCAAAAGCATCATTTTGTGCCCAGTGACCCATTTTTGTTGATTTTAATGTTTGCTTTGAAAAATTGTCCCAATGGAAGATCCAGCCATGGCCCATTATAAGATTTCTAACAGAGGCAGTCAGCTTTAGATTTTTTTTCTTATGTGTTGGTATTTGAGAGAATCCGTGATGCCATGCATCTGAATGACATTTCCAGGACCTCCAGATGAAAAACAGGCCACAACATCAAAGATCCAGCAGCATATTTAATCAATAAATGAAAGGTATTTTTATTATTTATATTTAAATAAGTATATTTAAGTAAAACCATTTAAATCAAAAGAAGAAAAAAAAAAAGACTTCACACTACAGTGTTCTTTATGAACCGGTCCATAGAGGGTTGGTATCCACATTTCAACATGCATTGTAGTGGTTTGATGTTTATCTTTATTGCGATCCCTCTCTCCGGACTTCCACGCGGTATCCAAAAGCGGCCCATCACATCCGATCATAACTCAGGCCGGCTCTGGCACCAGCACACTGGCAGACTGCAGAACTAGACTCATTGAGTATCTTCAGGGTTGATCAATATTTAATGTGGCCTTTAACAAGATCAGATTTAGCAAAGATATTCTGCTCTCCCTCTTGCACGAACATGGCTGCTCTGGCCTTGGGGTGGAGTAGAGGAGGAGAGGTGCCAAGAGCCCTTTGGGTTTTATTAATATGAGTGCTTGACCTGTGTCTGCCCGACACACTACACTGAGCTGGGAATACATTTTTCCTTTTTAAGTTCAGCTCTCGCTTAAATTCCAGGGAGCAACAGCCAGAGTATTTGTTCAAAAAGAAGAACATGTTTGACTTCACTGAATCATAATGGTAATTTCTGCACCTGTGACATTTTCTTAACCATAATGAGCCTGACCATAATGGAGTCATCAATTCATCTGCAGCTCGAACCTTAATCACTTCGTGTCCCTCAGCGTTCTTTTTGTGCAAGCTGCAAGATAACTAAAATACCTGGCTTTTTCTAAGTCAAAAGTTTGAAATAATTAAGATTTTAAAGGCTTTTCAAAATGTCTCTTACGGTCACCGGTGCCGCATGCTTATTTGATTAAAAATAGTAACGGTGTGAAATATTCTAGAGTTTTCTGTCTTAATATATATTAAAATCTAATTTATTCCTGTGATGAAAAGCTGAATTTTCAGCAGCTATTACTCAGTCATCAGTGTCACATGATCCTCCTGCATATTAGAATGATTTCTGAAGGATCATATGAGCCATCACAGGAATAAATTACATTTTAAAATATATTAAAGGGGTCATGTGACGCTATTTTAAAGATGCTATTTAGTGTAACAGAATTCGTTGACATGCTTTAATGTAAAAAAAACAAAACAAACATTATTTTTCACATGCTGTACATTTTATTGTAGCTCGTCTATGCCCCGCCTCTCTCAAACGTGTTGCTTTCTAAAACACACATACACAAGGTCCTTTTAACACAGGAAAACTGACTGCGCTGCGCTGTGAGACCCATTCATTTCAATGGCTTGCACCGGGTGCACTCAAAACTCCACATTTGAACAGTCAGCAGCAAATACTTAAACTAAAAACACATACTTATAGTCACTTATTTAGAAGTGCCAGATTGTCAGAGCAAAGTTGGAAATTCACCTTTTTTTTTTTTTTTTTTTTTTTTTTTGCATCCCTTCACATCCCTTTGTACGTAGATTCAAATCTCGTAGGTAAGGCTTCCGGATCATTAGACGCTAAAGGTTAATAATGAGAAAATAACGTACAGTAAACTGTAAAACTGTTTACACTACGAATCAGTGTGTTCGTAATTAAGATAATACATTCAAATAACATTATAATTTTCTATATCAAGCAGCAAAACGAACTGTTTTGCACAGCTAAAAATAGCTGGATGCAGATGAGACCGAAAGCTATACCCATAGAATTTCCAAATGGCAGTGCACATTTTCACGTCAGGAAAAAGGTGGATAAAGACGGGCATCTTCTGCCAAATCCATAAAAAAAGGAATCAGATTACAGTAGGACCTGTTAGGATAACTCCCCTGACCCTCTTCTCACAGCATCACCCCTGGAAGAAAAGCAGAGACGTCTGTTCCGCAAAGCCAGAGCTTCACATTCATATTCTATTCATAAAAGTAATGCAGGCCGTCTGGCTCTTGATGATCACCTGTGGCCTCCTCTTCAGAGGCGGGGGTACCGAGGGGGGTACCACGGGAAGGTTGGGGAGGGGGTGGGTTTGATCAAATTTGAACGTGCTGATGCCTCCTCCGTAAACGAATCACCCGCCTCGTCGATCAGACCTTTACACAAATAATACATCCATCAGCTTGTCGTTTCCCCTGCCCTCTTTACCGTTATCTCCTCCCGAGGCGGTCAATATCCTCAGGGCCCTGATCAGATCACAGCGGTTCCATATTTAATAAAGCCCTCCCAGCAGCCGGGCTTCTGCCTCATCCCAGACCCACATTCATTTCCATTATAATTACCTGAGCCTCTCCCCAACCCCCCCACCACAACCTGCCCGAGCCCTTGACCAGAATCCAATCTGTGCCATCGCCCACAGTAAATCTGCCTGATATAAATAATAATGTGCGTGCAAATGAAATGCGAAAGATTACATTTGGTCACATGAAGGAGGGTGGAAGACCTTAAGGGGTGAAGGCTCGGCGGTGTATCCTGGATCGAAGAAATATCTGAAGGTTAATTTGTTTTGATGCCGCCGGTAAAATCTTTGGGGCCCATCTCATCGCGGAGTGACATCTGTGTCGCGGTTAAAGGGACGGGGGACTAGCAGTTGAGGTTAATGGCAATGGTGTGTGTTGGTGGCTTACACACAGCAGAAAAAAGCGGGACTAGATCAGACAAGAAAATGTAAAAATATATAGATTTTTCAAAGGAATGCTTCTGCTTAATCTAGTGATTTTCAGTACTTTTTTGTAATTCAAAATACATACAAAGTTTTGTAAATGCGTATGTGTGTGTGATAAATATACAAAGGATGTCTCTTATGATCATGAAGAATGCATTTGATCAGAACCCACCATAAATACACAGTGAAATAACAGCCCCATTACGTAAGGTGTCAGTGTTGCATGATTTTTTTTAGAAATCATGCTAATATATTGATTTGTTGCTCAAGAAACTTTTCCTATTATTTATTTTTTTTATTATCAATTATGGCATTTGACTGATTATTATCAACACTTGTGATGCTGTGATAACGCTTGTGATAACATTTCTGAACAGTTTCACCTTTTTTTTTATAAGAACAGAAATGTTTCATTATTTTTAGATGTTTTGGCTGAAAACAAAACCTCTAAGCTAGAAAAGCATTTTGCATATAACAGTCTCAATGTCTTTTACAATTTTAGTTTTTTATGTATGATAGATACATGCTATATAGATGGTAGTTTGTTTATGATCAGAATAGTTTTAAAATGAACTGGTGAAAGCCAAACAGTGATTCGGTTTTATGCAAACTTCAGGAGGTAATAACACACTTTACTTCATGCATTCATATGAATGTTAACAAAAAAAAAACTTGCTGATTTTTTTTTTTTTTTTTCCATGGACATATTATGCATCTACTGCTCCAGAGATTGCACCGGATTGCATTCAATTTCAGACTATAACAGCTGTCAATATAATGCACTTTGGCCCGAGTGGAGGCTTTCTAAATAAACTGTTTATGTCTATCCAAATGTCTGTTCCCTGGCAGGCATGTTTTCTTTCCCATAACAGTTCCTCTTAAGAGCTGGTGCTATTGTAAACACACAGCCTATGGTCTCTTCTCCAAACTCAATTAACTTGTCCGAGTCAAACCCATAACGCACCACCTTGTTTAGACCCAGTAATGCAAACACACATTCTATAATTGGCAACTTCACTTTAGTGCGTCTATTTCTTGTGGAATATCGATCAACTATCTTTTGACTCTTTCCAGAGTTATGTTACAAAGCTGAACTCTGATACAAAACGCATCGCGTTCCCCAAATCCTTTGATTGGGAAAGATTGATTCCTCCGTTCTTTATCCTAATGACGATGTTGGATGCTCTTACACAGAGACTTTGATAGATGAAAGACAGCTAGATAGATACACAGCGTGTCATATGATTAGCTTTTATGTTTTCCTTTGAGACCAGTTTATAATGTGGCAAATCTCTACAGAGAAACGGCGTCATGACAATGGATCTGGGTTTGTGTCAGCAATTCCTGAAGTCTTGCAATCAAATGCCAAACATGATTAATACCCTGAGTGGTAAAAGGAAAAGTGGGTAGACAGGGACGAGAAATAGAACGGGAGCGAGAGGGGAGAGGGACTATCAGTGCTCAAGATAATTTACTTGAGGGACAACCGAAATCTATTCAGGAAGCGTTGCTGGATTAGTAGAAACTGCCTTTAATTAACAGTGACACTGTGCAACCTGTTCCATACGAGCGGAATACCAAATATTTAACTCTCTGATCTCATTATAGAAATAAACACATGGTGTGCACATTGACAACGGCTGTTGACTGTGCCAAAAACGTGTCCAATCATGGATCCTATCCTCCACAGAGTCTTACTCATGCAAGCATTCGCTTTCCTATTATAAATGCAACTACAAAGCATCACTAATGGCTTCTGAATTATTTACTCCGGATACATTTTTAGCTCTCCATAAAGCCTAGGCAATGGCTCGTTCTGTCTTTGCAGATTGTGTAAATTGATTTTCTTTTACTTGTTTTTCTGGATTGTTTTGATTGCCGAGCGTTAACTGACACCCACTTTATTCTTCAGTCTTTTTGCTTTGTTTCATCACCAGTTGAATATTTTATTTTGCAGGTGAATCATGATGTAGAATGAAAATAAATTCACTAAACGTTACAGTGCGTCATTTTAGTGCAAAAACCTGCGTCTTGTGCACTAATCATTTGCAATACAGTTTAATCAGGCGCTAAATACCGCGGAGGTACGTTTAATTGTAAAGTCATTCTCATTCATTTCAGCACAAACGTGCCTCCTTCCAGTTTAAATTGTGCTTATAATTGCACTTTATTCGCGAAACACAAAATTAGCACTACACTGCCAGTGCAAAGCAGGTAGTAAACTAAATTTGGTTTAAAATAGTCATTTATGTGCATTTTCTAGCAATCATGTCTGCGGTAATTGAACAAATGACAGAGTAAATCAAACACGCATCAACACTCGGTGTACAAAAGCACACTTTCCAAGTATATCCAGTCCCAATAAAGTATGGCATATCATCGTAGCAATAGTTGTATTGTGCTTCCTAAATTGCAGTCAGCGCTGAATTTGTGGGCATGTTTATGCTGTTACCTGATTTGCATAATTCCTTTAGTGAATCGGCCACGCTAAAACAAATAATGCAAATAAACCATGCTATCAATCATAGTGAAAACCTCGATGGGTGCTCTCAAATACTGTGCGATGCATAATAACTCCAACATTGATTGGCTGTTTTATTTTTCATTACGACATGTGGTTTGATAGCGTTAGCGAGGGCCAAGAACAAAGTAATGACATTACGACTTTTATGCGATACAGGTAATGTGACAGTAAGTAATGGGCTGGTATGTTGATTCCTGGCATACTAACCTAACCCTGTGTTCCCAAAGTTAACATCTGCCAATTAATAGGAAATCGTCTTGTTTCTAGAATTATTTCAATATGGGTAGGGTTTGCGGTTGCTGTTTAGCGACGCGATTACCTATGAGGATGTATAATTGTATGAAACTTCATAAGAGGAAGGAATTATTTCTGTCTTGACAGGTAATTACATTTAGATGATTGCACAGCCTACTTGACTTTCCCCGAAAAGTCGAGGTTTGGCTATTTATCTACTGCGGGTAGATGCTGTACCATTTGGCTCTGCCTTCACTATTCAAAAGTAGCCATGTACATAATTTGAAGCAGCTTTTAAAAAAAAAATGTTTTACAAGCATAAAAATGACCTTTATTGGCTCAAACAAAGTGCAAATACATTAAATTACAAATCACACACTTCTAGTGGTTCGAGCGGCTGCTATTGAAATGAATGAGAATGCTAACAGATTGTGCTTATAATTGGCAAAGATACTCATCTACAAAAAAATGACTGCTATTTTATTCAAGAGAGGCTCCGTGACTCCCAACTTTCTTTGGAAAGATGCTGAGTTAATACGAAGCGTCACGAACGCGCCCGTTGACTGACATGAGAACTAAATGCATATGTAAATGAACAAGTCTTCAGTCAGCGATTTTTCTCAGCATCACACGGCTTTCACGTAAGCGGTCTAGGAAAGTCCGAAAATAACTCTCTTCTGTATCAAGCAGATCTAAATGTGTTTTACTTCCAAATGAAGTTTGCCAGCGCATCAGCATACTATTTCACTGGCGCTAATGAGAGCTGAAGAGAGGCTAGAGGGGCTTTGTGGGGTCTAACATGCCAACTGTGGAATATGCAAACTAAGCCCGAGTCAGATTGGCCACGCACAGCAAATTTGCATGCGAGCCCAAGCAGCGCTGCTCTCGGGTTGCTGCGACGTCGCCCGCCGTGCCACCGCAGTCCCCAAGAGTCAATGTAGCTTGATTACACTTCACACTCACCAAATTATAATGCAAATAACGTTCCAGCCATTAACCATGCAAACCGCTTGAAATGTGCACGTGTCCCTACGGTGTGTGATGTAAATTGCTATGTCACATTAAAAGTGACACCGGTAATTCTGCACATTGTGAAGTTATTGGGTGCCAGATCTTATGAGCCGTTGTGACAGCTATGCAGATGAGTGCATTTTGCCGTACAGAGTCAATTTGACACAGTCACAGGAGAGAGATTGCTTTTTTTAAGCATAATGAAACCACACAAATTAAGAAATTACCTTTGAGCAAACCCAGCCCTCCTCCCCATCTCACCTGGAAACCCTACAATTTCTGTAGAGTCGGAATAGCTTCAGAATTAGTCCAACTAAGAATTATTTGACGTTCATGTTCATTCATTTCTCATTTAACCATAACCGAATGATTTGAATATGGCCAGCTGAGAGGATTTATTAGAGGTTAGGACAGCCTTTCCTTCCTTCAAGTGCGGGATTTGACTGCCACAAGCTTAGTCTATTTATTATTTTCTTTTTCAGAATTGGGTGTCTTTTGGACACTTTTACATAAAAGCCAGAGGTGAATTAAGCCTTTCACGTATATAGATTTGATTTTGTTTTTGTCCTGTTCTGATTGCAATTTTATACATATCCCATCATAAATCTATTATTATAGTAAAAGCTATGAATAAACCCATTACAGTGAGTGAAAAAAGAAACTAAGATGGAAAAAAAGCATTCTTGGTAATCTTAAGAATTTTTATTGTGTGTCATTTCTAATTAAGCCTACATGTTGCATATATACACACAGTTTGAAATGAAACTTGTGAGAATCATAAATGTTTTTTTAAGGATACGGAACCACTAGTATACACGAAACACCCCCCTGCTGTGTCTCGAAGAACACAAACAGGCTGTGAAAGTAGATTTTTATGCAAAACAAGAGCACAATAACAAGTCTTTGAACAAACCGAATCATTTCAGTCCATATGTCCCACTCACTCAACACGTTAGGATGTGTTTTTGCTGACATATGGCTCTTGCAGCTGATTCTGTGACATACACAATGCCTCGGAAAAAGCCGTCCTCTCTCTTTGACGTTAAGAGGCAGATGACTGTGCGACTATAAAAAGTGTCAGGAGCTATTTAATTTCCCTCCATCTGTCTGAGTGCTAGTACACTAGGTGGGTAAGCACGCTGTTCTCCCCTCTAACATCACACCTCTCCTGCAATCGGAGCTCATCGCGTGCTCCTGCTTTAAACACACATCATTCAGAAGAGGGCTCCTGAGAGGGCTGATTGGCTCCTAATTAGAGAGCTTTGTTAATGACAGGTAGTGTCAGATGCTAATGAGGCCCTGATTGGAGTATTGGGGGAGTGGAGATGATTGGGATGTATCGCAGTTAGAAGTCAAACACTCATCAGCAAAGACAAGGGGCTGAACAGGTTTCTAATCCCGAAAAACTGTCTGGGTTCATTCAGAACGGGACGGTCTCCGTCTCCCTGATCGCACTTGATGTTAATGCGTGATCACATCCGAGCCCTCGCGCTATTCCTGACACCTTAAACGATTGCGGATACCCATTTTGTGGAAGTCGCAGAACTCTTTCGTTCATTGATCGCTCAGCCGAGAGGAGCGAGTGATGAGGACGCCATTATGTTTTTCATCAACAACCCACTTATAAAGTGTCATCTGCTAAAAATTCGGTTTCCATTGTGGATATGAAGAGGCAGAGTGGGTGGACAAAGTCTAGTGGAAACGATCTGATTTTATAACTTTGGCCTGCGCATTTCCAGTGACACTGCAATAAGATCATTTATCAAGCACCGTACACCTGCTGAGTAATTAGAGGCCCTGCTGTTAATTACAGTTTGATCATGCATTGAAATTCAATCAGGAGAGCTCTAAATAATGGACCACAACTGGTATATAATGCTGGTCATTATCACAAAATAAACCCTGACAGCGTGAACGGGTCTCGTGTCTGCCTGAAGGGGTGTATTTTGCGATAATGATCGGCTGATTACACTTTAATGTACGACTTACTGTATTATTCTGCTTAGTAGACAGATAGCAATTACATATGGACATGAAATCATGATTGACGGAGTTGAAATGACTTTATATGAGAATAAAGAGCTAAGTAGGAAATAGTCGTCATTTAAGCAAAACTAGCAAAAGGACTGTCAATAGATTGTGATATTGTATTTATAGAACAGCTTAGTAAACAGAAATTTGATAGTAACTTCATTTTAAAGACCGTATTGGGTCTTATTATTATTTTTCAAACAGTGACGGTTCGAAATGGAGCCACAGGATCGATTAAGTGAATGATTCATTTATTCACTCGTAAAGACAAGTCACTTGTCCCATTCCAGAACGAATTCCTAAAATATTTTTGTGAATAAAAACAATCACTTTATTCCTAAATTAATCAGTTTAAGAAATGATTCGCCCTCATAATATGATTTAATATGGGGTTAAAGGGGTCATCAGATGCACATTGATGACTCTTTAGGATCTGCATGAAACGTACTTTGGTTAAAGTTTCTCAATGGTACTGTAACAACACCTGCTCTGTTTTCATGAAGCCATTCTAGTCCATGTTGCTTTTAATGCTAATTGAACTCTGCTGACTCCGCCCCTCTATTGTGACGAGCAGATTTTAAACTTCAGCTGTGAAACTAACTTACTAGCACATTATTAGATAAGACTTGATTTTAATGTAAGTGACAACTGAAATATTTTAGTTTAGGTCACGGCGGGTCTAAGGTAAGACGGCCTTGTCAATCAACTATCGTGGGAGGGGCCTGTGCAGAACAATTTCTGATTCGCCCAGATTGTTTCACTACGCCTACTCGCTGTCTTTCGTAACAGCCGAAAATTGAGCAGAATTTTTCAGAGTGTTACAGTGAACTTCATGCCAGGCAACTATTTCAAATAATATTCAACTTTAGAATGCTGCAATAGACCAATCAGAACCAGAGCACAAAGTAATAAAGTCCCTGGTTAAACAAACACCAGCAACATCATAAAAGTAGCGGCGAAACCCCCTCGGAGTTCTTTCTTGTGTATATAAAAGCAAAGCGAGTTACTAAAACACTTCTTCGAGAGGCTTTGGGAGTGAGCAGAGGGGAGCCTGTGATATTTTTCAGCCCGTACAAACACACCGGCAGACCTTAAAGGTAGGGCAGCTCGGTCTTAAATATACACCAGAGAACCAAGAACTCTCCAAATGAGTTCTCAGGAGATCGTTCCCGACACCTGCAGTCATTTTTCAAACGATTTAATTGGTGTACTTAAGTCAGCTGATACCTTCGCCAGTGCTTTGTTGCCAGGCATCGTGACACAAAGGTCTCCAGGTACAATTAACCCCATTGTGACACCGCGATGTACACCAAGTGTTTTCGGAAGGAAGCTACTTGAGCATACGTGTATATCGGGTGGGGTTTAGCATTAATTCACGACTGCCATCACCGGGACTTGCGCTTTACACCAAGGTAATGACCGGCTTTTCCCATACTGCTACTACAAGTGGCAAACACCTGCTCGCAAGTACATATACGAGACTCCCCCTTCCTTACTATGAGATCCACGCGCTTCCAGGACCTGTTTGACAGAATCACGTTTTTTTCTGCGATTGAACAGGTTAGGATGCAGTGCAGCAGCTCTCCTGTCTAAGTGGTCTCCTGATAAGAGGGAAGCTGAGATTTCTCTCAGTATTTCTCTCCTGGCAAACAGTGAACACAATGAGTCATGACACTATCCAAGGGCTCCAGTGAAGTGTGTGGGTGGACAGCTACAGTGATAGTGACTGTATGAAGAGAGCTTGCTCATCCAGGACTCGGAGAGAGAGGGAGAGGAGAGAGAGAGAGGGAGGCAGGGTGGAAGATGGATTTCCACACATTTATAATAGCTGTCACACCTTACATTCAGCAAGGCAATTTCACATTTGAGAATGGGACAGCGACTCAAATTAAAAATGACATTAATTTCTGCCAGCCTGCACACATTGCATTTTTCATCCCGCTTGAAACACCTCTTGATTAGGCTCTGGGAAGACACAAACGTACCGCACAACAATAGGACTGTCTGATTGGATTCTGTGTACAGTACGTCTTGGGGAAAAATGTATGAAAGGGTGTTGTTTCTGAAATCATGTTTTCCCCCTGAACATTCCTCCCCTTTTTTTTTTTTTTTTTTTTTTTTTTTTTTTTTTTTTTTAATTCTGCACCATAAAAACATTTCTAATTAGGAATGCAAGACAAAAACAGTCCAAATCGAGATGTAGCCATTGTTGCAGTTGAAACCAACTCGACAACCAAAACATTTAGCGGCGTTATTTCAGTGGCAGAGATTCCAAGCCAAAGACTTGATTCTCTAAGACGGTCTGAGACTATTGACTTAAATTCTGACCATGTGAGTTTTATTTGAACCAGTTGTACTTGGAAATAATTTTGTTGCATTAGGATTTCACAAAGATTTTTTTTTTTTTCTGGTGATTTTAAATGTTAATGTCACTCTTTTAACACATTTTATAAAGATCGCCATTACAATTATTTTGCACAATCTGAACCAACACAGTACCAGATTGTTTAAAGAGTAACATTCTGATGAAACCAAGCGTTTAAATTATGAATTAAATGAAAAATACTAAAATTACCATGAATGACACGGGCCCAACAATATACAAGATTACTAACAAAAAGAATTTTAAAACTGCCAATTTTATAAATGCATAAACAACTGAGAAGTGTGATTTATAGTCATTATAGTCGGATCGTTTATTTTCTAAATGTCAAACGAATTTGGTTTTGTGCTCGTGGCAGCCAATAATTCACCTCACATAACAATGTGTTCAGAAAGCATGTTTATCCTCTTGGCAAGTGAACTTGTATTTAGTATTTGTATTACCTTGCGTAGTTTTGTTCATGGTTATCAAGAATGAGGGCATGTCAAGAACCCTGTCTGTTTTGGCATCTGCCTAATCTAGCTGCGCCTACCAAGCAAATGTTGAATTGGTGCCAGAAATACAGTAAACGGGCATAGACTGTCAGCAGTAAGACACTTGTTTCTCTTAAGCCTATTTATGCTGTTATTTTATCTGTGCATCTTTTTCAGTTACATTTTGTATGCATGACATGCCTGTGACCATTTCAGAACACGTATATGACCCACCAGTGGAAAAGCATAACTCTAATGAAGTGTAGCCTTTAACGAATCGGAATCGAATTTAAGGATGTAAACAAATGTGAGAATGAAAACAAACTTACACAAGAGCTGTTGGGCTCTGTATTCAACTTTGTGCATTTTAATCGTTGTGCATGTTCTGGCATACAATCTTTTGCAGGTATATTCATTTATTTTGAATCACAAATCAATTGCTTGAAAAAAGTTGAAAATAAAAACCATGAGTGAAATGGTTCAAAACTCTTTTATTTGTATTTTTTTTTTTTTTTTTTTTCTTTTTATTATTTTTTTTAATCTTTTCCAGACAAACACATTGATTTCTGGACCACAGTAGAGGATGGAAACCTTTCACAAACATTTTTTATTATTATTATCATTATTATTTGAAAATACAAATATAAAATTATACTTTCCACATCTGAGATGTGAGAGACCCCCATCCACTTTAGTTTATTTTACAACAGGGCTTGAGCAAGCCATACAAGAAGACCTGAAAGATGCTTTCAGACGTCAGTCCGTTCAGTCAGTTCTCGCGGTAAAAAGTCCGTTAACATTAAAAAATGGGCAAGTGTTAGGAATGGGCAAGGCAATCAGCGAGGCCTAGCGAGGCCTCAGGAGAAAATGGGAGACCGAGTGTCAAAAATAAGACCCTGCACCTATAGACACCATATTGACCGTACCGTCCCCCATTGAGCTACACGTCCTCGTCAGGTTTACGCGACACGTTCTGCAGCTAAACTACTAGCGGGCCTCCAGGTACACGACACGCGATTCGACAACCAATGAAACGAACAGTGTGGACTAGCATCGGTTCACCTACGATGATGAGTCATGAGGCAGTTTCAACAATTTAACAAAGAGAGATATATACACTATACATATATATCTTGTATATGTATACAAGTATACTGTACATTAGACATTACGGTGTAGAATGTTTTGCTGCTTTATTAGTGGGATGATCGTTTTGGCCATTGCCTAGCACTTGCCGCAAAATTCAAGTTTAAATGGATACGGTAGTTCACTCCCAAAATCACTCAACACCTTCCAGGTCATTTTCTTTTTTTCATTTTCATTTTTTTTTCATTTTTTTTTTTTTTTTTTTTTAAACCAACAATTTTCCAATGATTTAACTAGTCTAGCAAGATGTGTAACATTCATCCGCTGTAAACTGCTGTCCATGGAAAACAAAATGATGGCAACAGAGCCATGCTACCTTAAAGTCCAAGCTACAAGATCAAATTACGGAAAAACCGGGGTAAGCTAACGGATACGAATGGGGGGAAAAGACCGTTTAAAAGGGTTGCCAGCCTTCATTTTAATCGAGATTCACAGCAGAAGGGAAATGTGCTTCATCTGCTGTTAAACATTTGCCTTAATCTAAAGTCCTAAATGGATGCTGGGTGCTCAACTCGTTGAGATAGAGACGTCCAACTAAGAACAACGAACTGTCTAGTGTTTAATAAGATGAAAACACTGCGCACGGTCCACCCTGACAGCACCTTTAAATTTAGCTCAAATGTACTGAATAAACTTGAGTTAAGACACCTTTCATTCAAAGTTGTGCTGATCGTAACTCACTAGTAGAATAAAAATCTCCCTTGCGAAGGTGGCTCATGTTTGATATCCCTGAGAACAGATGTGATTCAGGAATACAGATCCAGAGCGAGACTGGATTTACACTAAAGTCAAGCTAATTGGTGTGACATGCTGTCTGGTATCGAACGTAGATGCTGAATTAAAATGGAAAGCTGGCAATGCAATTAAAAAGTACAAAAACAATCATATTATATGTCCCAGGTGACTATGTATGTATTAATCTAGGCATAAAAAAAAAAAGGTAGCTCCTTAGGCCACTGGGATATTTTTGAATAGTATAAATATCAAAAACCTATGACAGTTTTATCCATATCTATAATGATTAGGCTATATTGCCATTATTACTTTTAAAACTTACTAAAAAAATATTTATGAATTTTTCCATGTAATAAAATCACCCTCTTGGTAATTATAGCTTGAGTGCCTCTTAAAAAAAGAACGAAAGTAAAACGGTTTTGCATATCTAGCGTTAGCATTTAAGGTAGTATGGCACACCCCTTTTAAAACATTCAAGGGTGGGGATCCAATTAATGCCTTGATTACAATTCTGTCGTACAGCAATTTCTTTCTCCTAGATTTCGTCAGTGAGAGCTTTGGTTAGTTGAAACCATGTGAGACCAGCAAAACAGTAGAACAAAAAGGAGAAAAAAGAAGAAGAAAAGAAAAGAAAAGAAATTACTATGAAAATAACGCTCAGCATTTTTTGTCATTTTGTCTTTAAATGATTATAAAGAGAAAGTTCTATCCTTACTGGTCCTACGATTGCTAATGAATACCTCTACATCTTAACATTAAGTACATAACACCTACGACTACTCACTAAAGAGAGAGTGAGATATAGAGAAAGGGCAAAACGACAAAAGGAGAATGAGGGGGGAAATGTGAAAAATACCAACCAAGAAGTGTATAGACCACTACACTGGCATCAAGACAGCACTCTTTTACAAGGTAAAGTCATATTCCTGTGTTTTTTCTTTTTCTGTTTTCTCTTTTTTTTTTTTTTTTTTTTTTCTTGTTTTGAAACACACACACTACTAAAATACAATGATCAACATAAGATTACTGAATGAGGTGACAGGGAATGAAGAGAAACAATTGATAAATACAGTACATAATATCTGTATTATTGTCAGTTATATTTAGTATAATCATTAACATCCACAAAAATATTGATAAAAATCCATCCCTATTTAAATTCAAAACATGTTCGGGATAATTTTCTTACTTTTTTTGTACGTTTGTCTTTTTTTAAACAGCTCAAACAGTTAGCACAAAGTTCTTCTCGTCTCGCCTTTTTTTTTTTTTTTTTTTTTTTTTTTTAATCGTATTACTTTTATCACGTCTCCTTCTTGAGAAAGAATCCAGCATTCTGCCTCACCTGTTAGTTTAGTGAAATGAACAGGAAAAAAAATAACAACAAAAAATTAAATACGAAACGAAAAATAAAACATTTTCAACAAGATCGAATAACAGCATACATCAGTCAATTCATATTGTAAATATCATTCATATTTCTAAATGCCATTTGTGTCTCATCAAATCCAGTCCCCACATGTACAACAAATGTGTGTAGCAGCTACTGGTTTCAATCAGTTTCAGTGTTTCTGAGGAAATGAACTATTGCTACCAATAAACCCATCTGTCATCTCTGATATTCTAGAATAAAATCCCTGGAAAGAGATTATTTAAAAGTACAGTCTTCGAATCGATGCAAGCCAAGACTCGAGATTCGTAAGTGTTATCCCGCGTGGAAAAAAACAAACAAACCGACTTCCACAGCGGTCCTTCACATGACCCACGTTTAGAGACTGTCAGTTCACATGTGCAAATAGAAAATGATAAATTCTCTCTCACAGTGCAATGATTTACTTAATTTCAAAACAACACTTTAATATCTTTTTCAATATCTGTCTCAGGCTAAAATAAATTAATTTGTAATCTCCTTTAAAGTAATTCTCACAGGACTGAGGTAATGGTATAAAAGATTGGTTATTTTTTTTTTTTCCTAATCGTAGAGCAATTTCAAAACATTTTGAAATATTGCCTTTGTTATTCGAATCGTTCGGCGTAAAAACCTCGACACTCGGCGGGAAAAAGAAGCTCGCACCAGAACGTCAAAAGGAAAGGCTAACATGAAATGTCTCGACACGGTTTAAAATGATTTTTATGTGTGCTTTGGATTTTGTCGTGATTTATTATTCTTCTTATTTTTTTTCCTTTTGTTACAATGCTGATTTGTGTATATCTTCTCTTCGTAAGCGGTGCACATCTTGACGTTACTATCTAATCCGTATGCTGGTATGACACCTGCACAGTTGTAAAGCCGACGGTATTTACAAAGCGAGCTAACAGTGTTCGATTGAGTTTCGTCCGTACTGGGGTAAATCACGGCCTTTGTGCTACAGATGGACCTCGGTTACTGCATTGAGCCTCGAAGATATTTTTGCACTGACATATTTCGGCTTGCGCACGATAACAACCTCTATGACACCATCACAAAAATATGGTTCTCTCTCAGAAACAGTTTGATGCAGTGAACAGAATAATATATACAGTTTCAGAATTCTTTTCTTTTTAAATCTCATTTCACAAAGTATTAAAAGGAAAGCTTTTTCTTTTCGTTTTTTTTTTTTGTTTTGTTTCGTTTCATCGACAACAAAAATGACATTTATAAAAAAGGACTGTGAAAATATTGTAGTCCTCTTATTGCCCAAAATAGGTAATCATGGTTAACAAGACATCACAATAAACATAGAACAGAGCTACTAAGATTTTTTTGAGTTACCCACTCATTGCGGTTTAGGCTTGAATTAAAAATGTCACCTTTTTCAAGCGGAGTCATTTCAATCCGTTTTCTTGCTTGTATGAAACGTGATAGACGAGGGCTGTGAAACAGAACTGCTATTGGAATATCACTACCTCAAAAACCAAAAAACAAAGACATTTCATGTTTACATAGTCGCTCTCATCAGAGAACATTCAAGAACAATGAAGAACATCTAGAAACTCAAACAAACGTTGGTTGATTCAACGTGTACACAATAAAAGGTGACTAAAATGCTTCTAAAAGGAAAAACAGTAAAGGAAAAAAATCAAATAAAATCCTAAATTTAAGGTCAGGGCTACTCTAGGATAAAATATTTAAAAGCCAGGTTTTCAGTATAGTACAGCAGATTGTTTAGTTGTTGTTTTTTTTTCTTCTTTCTGAGATGATTCTGACGTTTCGGGTTGTTCTTCGTGTGGCGCCATCTCAGCTTTAGATTCCCGTTCAGCGCTGTAGTGCTTGAAGTTTAATGGCCTTTACCTGTACACAGAACCAATTAGAAACTCCGGCCAGTCTTCCCCGGGCCTCCTGATAAACTCTGCTGAAACAAACAGAGAAGTTGCTCAAAACTCACACATACTATTACTAAAGTTGCGTGTGTGTGTGCTTGTTTGTTTGTAAAGTGTGCTGCATCTGAGCCTTGGATCAAAAGTTGAAACGCATTTGAAAAGTCTTTTCATTATATTCCAATGAGAGGGGGAAAAAAAAAAAAAACATTGATCGATTTGTATACAAGTACACTGCTGTACACTACTGGGTCAGTAAGATTTTATGCAGTAATTTTTTTTTTTTTTTAAGTGACAGTAAATATTTGAATTTTTTTAAACCTTCTATTCATTAAATCTGAATAAAAAGCATTAGTTTCCATATTAAACAAAACATTAAAAAAACACGAATGTTTCTTGAGCAGTAAATCAGCATCATTAGAAGCATCACGTGACACTGAAGACTGGAGTAATCCAGCTTTGCCATCACAGAAATAAACTACATACAAAAAAACTCACAATATTACAGCTTTAACAGTATTTTGGGAAAAAAAAATGTTTGTTTAAACAGTAGCGTAAATTGTGCATGTATGCATTTTTTTCAAAACTAATATTTTAAGAAAACTAATTTTACTTCCAAAATCTCATTATTTTTAAGCTGTATCTGTTTATTCCTTTTTAATGGGTGATCTACAAACTTTCAACTTCTAGTTTATAAATTCAGACTTTTTTTTTTTTTGCACAATTCAGATGAATTTCAAATACAATTTTTCTTCAGTCAGATTGTTTTTATAATAAAACCAGGCTTTTTAAAAGCATAAATTGGCTTTGGAAGTACATGGTGTTTGATGAACTGAAGCTTCCAATCCTCCACAGTAAATCTAGTTTAAACACAAACCATGTATTGATTCGGGCTGGCTGAAAGTTTGCTGTCGACAGCTTTAAATTGATGTAGAGATGTTATATCGTCAGAATCACTCCGCTGTCAGCATCTTTTTATTATAAGCTTCATTCGTTGAGGCTCAGATACAGAACACACTGGCACTTTTAAGCGAACACGTCTTATCTACATGGCTTTCAGACATCGACACGACACATATGTTAGCGCATCAAGCATGCAGAAACTCTTGGGACGTCCATCCAAGCAGGAAATGACAAGTTAAGAACCCGCTTCTGCAATATCTCTCTGCTGCTGTTGCTTTCTCTGACTGCTGACGTGTACTTCAATCAAACGTTTGGAGAATCCATACAGACGGAGCGATTCTACCCGCTCATTAAATCAATCATCCGTTTTGCCTCAAGGACAAAATGAGAAGCTCTTTAGGAAGATTATGGGCAACAAGCGGCAGTCCGCAGGCCTCTTATCCAGACGACAGGTCACAGGTAAATGCCACAGTGCCACAGATTCTGCCGTAATCGCACTTGATGCTTCACCGCAGGAGAGTAAAAAAAAAAAAAAAAAACTTCGGTGCAAATATTAAGTAAGTATAGGGAAGTAAGTAGAGGGATTTTGAGCGAATAAATGAGCATCCACTTATCCACACAAACCGCATTTAAATAAGCGAGTCGTCTCCGATTTAGCCATATCTGGCATCTCAGCATATACTCGAAATCACCTTTAAGTCCTTAAGACCTAGCTATACAAGCGCAGTGATTACGGAAACAGCGCCTTAGCCGAAAAACCTGATGAATTACATCAGATGGCACCTAAGTCAACAGATTCTCAGCAAAGAGGGCTCGCTTCCAGGTGCGCAGTAATCAAAGCCACAACACCTGTGCATAATATCCAAATACAGCACTTCATAGAGGATACGAGTCGATGTGCGTCGCTGTCGCAATACAACTCCGGCAGTGAAAGAAAGCAACTGCGCAGTTTGAGTAGACCCGCTCGCAGACATCATGCATGAAAGGAACAGTCGAATGACAGACAGGCAGGCGGAGGATAAAGGAGGAACTAGTGAGAAAAAGTAAAGGGGGAAATGTGTAGCCGCCACACTTACGGTGTTTGCGAAGTGAGAAACACTTTGGAAGGCTTTCAAAGGGCTTCAAAATGCAGAATCAATAATAAAATAGATGTTCTGTGCGAGATGGGACTTTTGAAAACCAGGTTGTTGCATATAAAGTTTAAATTTCCTTGTCTGAGATGTAAAAGCCCCGTAAAAGCCTATGGTGTTGATGAAAAATAAAAGCACTGCACGGATTTAACGTAAACTCATCTGGGATCAAAATGAGAGGGAATCAAAATGAATAGACAGATGGAACAGGAAGATAGTGAATAGATACATAATTATGAAGGCACAAATCAAAAAATATATATATTTCATAAATGGTACAGGATATCTACCTCAAATGAGATGGCAACCAACCACCTGTTAGGTTTCAATGGTATCCATTTGTAAAAGCTGTCGCAATCAAAGGACCCTAAAAGTGTACAGTTAGTAATGGTGTCAGTATGCATTCTGAGTGAAAAGGCTAATATGTCTATCACTCGCTAGTCATTTCAATCATCGCATGTGCTGCTAGCATGAATGGATGTTATATGAACCTTAAAGATCAGGTCTGATCTAGGGAACAGCAGGAGAGAGCAAGGACAACTGTAAGACTCGGTAAATGTCATGAGGTTCTGTACAATACACCCACTGAGCCCATATTTTAACATCTGAATGAAGTAAAAAAAAAAATAACAACACATTTTAAAAATACATTTGACTACTACTACTAAAAAGAACAATAAAAACTTAACCAAAAATAGATAAAAGAACACCATACAGGCTAACTATTAGAATCATTCACATGGCATTTTCAGTTTTTTGTTACATCACCCACTGTATAACCATTTCAAATTATGTAGAAAATGCATACTCGCTTAATGCTATCCATCTTAATTAGGTGAATTTAAGAGGCTGGTAATCACAGATATTTGAGGTTAATTTAACCTAAAAATCTTCCGGAGGAAAAGTGTTACATTTATTCCTGCTCTCCCCATATAAATCTTTTGTTGCCGATAAATGAAGTAAAATGAAAAGAAATATGTACATTTTAAAAAAACAATAGAGAATAGAAAGTATGCTTTTCAACAAAGATCAAGTAATTGCATATATTGTAATCATCTACATTCATGCCAACAATAACAACATTAATGAATTCATTTGAAATCACAATTCATGCAGCATAAATAAGCAGGAGACAAATGCTGTCAGAAATCACATAGAAGCCTCAATTTGAGCAGAACTGTGAACTTCACCTGTGTCAGCTTCCTGAGTGTAAACATTAGCCAGACGTATCCACCTGTTTCCTAAAGAGCCTGATGCCTTTTAAATTACGGGAAGCATTTCTAGTATTCAGTATTCACAAATACTGAAACCTACAAATAAACCTTTATACGATAATTTGACTGAATGAGCTGTAAAATGTCATTCATGTTCTATTTCCAGACGTCAGAAGAATAACATAACGTCTGGTATTGTTACACTGTATATGTGACCTGATAGAAGAATATCTACAGCAAGAGCTCTTTTCAATCCACTGCGTTCTTTTCCTCCTGGTTATTTTCTTTCTTCCCTTGTATCCTGCTGTAACAATATGAAAAAAGACAACATACACTGCACATTTGTGGTCTGCTCTCTCGATTTAATTTACGATACATCCCATGAATAATTCCCTGGAATGCACTAAGAATCCTTCATACTTCTGTCCAAAAATCTTAGGCTGGTTTTCACACGGATGCTTTCAAATGTAATTGTCTCTCCTTTCTGCTTCTAATCCCCATTAGAAGTGTTTACTGGAATGTTTCTGCAATATTTATAATCACTTTGAAATATTATCATTCAGTGTTAATGGACATTTTTGATTAAGGCAACATACAGACATTACCACAGTGATATTTAACATGTCTGTAATATGTTTTCAGAAAGAATCAAGAGATTGGGGTTTATGCTAGCAATTTTAAATTCCCTTTTAATGGTTGAAGGGTGATGGAATAATATCATTTGTACACAGCCAGTTTATAAAAAGTTTCTCCCGTAATTCAAGAGGCATAAGAAAACAGTGGATACATTTAGAAAGGAATCTTTTCTAAAAAAGCTTTTCAGTTTGTGAGGACGCTACAGAGGCTAACAGAAACAGCAGTTCATGTCAGACAGCTGAAGAAAAAAGTCTTTCTTCCTCCAGAACACTGTCAATCACTAGTGAGATGTTCTGAAGGTTTGAGGCCAACCTAAATTTGACTCTATTTAGGTTAGAAAAACTCCATCTGAAAGTCAAGCGCAAGGTGACATTGTTATTCTGAAAATCCCGTTTAGATTTAATGAGTGCCCGGTCTGTTTTGCAAACTGTACTTAAGGGCAGAAGAGAGAGAGAGAGAGAGAGAGAGAAAAAAAAGTAATTTGCTTTTCCTCACAAACAAGAGATTGGAGGGGCATTGAAAGCAGAATGAATCAGAGGGGTGTGCAGATAGGCAATAAACAGTGTCCTCACATACAAAGGCTCTTATTCATTTTTCCAGCAGATCTGGACGGCAGTTCAAAAAACGGCCGGAGCCGGTAATTCCCTCGGCAGCTTGTGATTTAGCGCGGCCTCCCTCATCAACCCCCCTGCGATTCGGCCCCGCTCCTTTTCTCTTCCGCCCGGGCTCCTGCTTCATCTCTCCGCTCCGTTAAAGGTTAAAAACTAATGCACGGAAGGAATAATGAATGCCTATGGCTTCAAAGGGCAAGACAACATATTCTTATGACAGGGTTTCTCACAAGAGTTGATTATCGCCTTATTGATTTACATATGCACTTTGTGTGGGGGACCTTTCAAAGGCTGCCTCTGGTATGCCCATCATCTGCTCGAAAAATAAAAAAGCCATTGTGCGCGGGAAACAAAATACCGGGTTGAAAATGAGAGAAGAACTAATTGTGAGATTTCTGTCCTCCGAGCTGGCACATGAACAAAAGCACACTGACACATCACACTGCTGCTGACAGCCGGTACAAGTTCACAGTTTGTTATCCTGAAGTTGACAGAGAGAGAGGAATGCTGGTGGGAATGCAGAAATGTTAGCAATGCTAAAACCAACGCTATCTAACTTGAGCTATTTGCCAGGGCACCTGCTTTGCACTAATGAGACCATGATTTCACATTTTTCAGCCTTCAAAAGGCTTTTTTATAGCTTTATTCCTGATAATTAGTATGGGTAAAACATGCACATCTATCACACCTTTGGACCCACTGCAACCTAATATATCTGAGATGATTCATTTTGTACTTTTTTCCCCACATTTATTTGCTTCTTTTGATTTCACATACCTGCATATCACACATTCTTTTGGTCCTATTAGTTGTGTTAGAATTATTTATTCCTTCGACACAAATTCAATTTTAAAATGTATTCGCTAATTAATTTATTAGCTAGATAAGGGCGTGGAGGGAATTCATTAAAAACATGCACCACTTTTGTGCTAGGTATTTCAGTGTTTTTAAAATGATTGTCATTCTTTTTGTACTGGCATGCCTCATTTCTATGTAAATTACGATGGATTCTATTTAAAAGGAACTTTTTTTTTGGTGCATGGATCAAGTTAGGTATACAGTAAAAATAAGTTAGAAATAAAGATGATTAGAGTATGTTTTAAAAGAAAAATCAAAGTTTCCTGTTTCTTTGTAATCATTTCTAAAATCTACTAAACATTTCTGGATGAAGAATGTTTTAAATATATTTTTCTGCTTCATCTGGAACTGCAAAATGGTGAACTGTGCCATGAAAATTGTATTCAGCACATTTTGGGGGTGTATTTCAGCTATTACACAATTAAGTGAACTGAGAGCTAAAACAAATCTGACATTAATACGCTATAATACTGATATAAATACGCTCAATATAAAAATGCTAAAGTTATTTTTAGCGAATTCCCTCTTGATGTTTAAACGTATTCAACTTAAATGTCAAATTCAATCGACTATTTTTTTCTTTTAATGTTTAATTTTTTGGCAAATTATGGCAAAGAATATTTACTCTGAAAACTACAATAGCAGCTACACGAGTCTAAAAGCACTAACTCAGGCAGGGGGCGAATGAATTAGGTGGCACAGAACAGAGAAACGGTGATGAAGATGAACAGGGTACTTACAGCAATGCCGTGTCCGAAGCCGGTGCCGGGCTGGGGACTAGCAGCGCTAATGTAGTTGCCCACTCCGGAGTCCTGGCTGGTGGGGCCGTACAGGTCAGCCACTGGCCCGGGACTGCTGGCTCCAGGAAAGGCTCCAGGCCGGGGTGGGTTGGTGCCTGCCGGAGAAGCGGCCGTGCCAACAGTGATGTGAGCAGGGTTGCTAGTCAGGACTGCTGGTGTGTAACACGACTAACAAGCTTAGCACAAGCATGCACTATAAGCACAAAACGTATTTTGCAAGGAAGTTGTGTGTGTATGTCTAAACTGCCTGAGGTGTTTCAGGAACAGTGGCCTAATGTCTTCTTTATGGTTCATCCAAAAAAGAATGAAATGAAAAATAAAGAAGCTGGTCACCAATTATTGCACATAAACATACACACACACACAGACACAGAATAACACAAGCTAGTCAGCTGTGCTTCAAGCTAGTGACTACTGCAGAAATACATCTCATCATTCATGCAGATGAAAGTACGCCTGTGTGTGTCGGCCGCATTTTTCCAGCGCATTCACATGGCATGCATGCTAGTCAGGTAGGTTTTAGGTGAGCTGGACTGCTGTGTCATTAGGATCTATGTTTTTTTTTTTTGAGGGCATTTGTGAAGTTTAAAAGTGTGAGTGAGAATGAATCGCTTCCTTGCAGGTTCCTTTCATTATCATAACCTCACCCTCCCTGCGCTCTCATACACTCCCTTTCCCCCAATCTCATATCAAGTACTCTACACCCATCCTCCTTCAAATTTGACTGCCGGTTCTACAGTCCCTTTCTGAAAATTGCACAGGGGATTTTGCCACAACACCCCCTATCTAATCAACACCTGTCATTGAGAAAGTGGTCTCTCTCCTCCTCATTTTTTTTTTTTTAAATATATACGGTGGTGATTATCTGGCAGTTAGCGTCAGGGGGCTATCAGGCCTAGCAGCCGCCTGGAAACCAGGAAATTGCTGAGGGTGTCTTGGGTAAAACGCGTTGAAGACTGAATCATGGAGTTTCCTCTCCACTGCGAGCGTGACTCCTCTTTTGCTGAAGCTACATTTGAGTCTGAAAGCAGAAACTGTTGAAGATGAAGCCCGGGTGACGGAATTAAACACTCGGCAAGCACAAATTGCAAATAAAACTCAACTTTGCTGACGGTGAATAAATAAATGTTGCTGTGTCCTTTTTCTAAGAAATTCAACGTATACTTTAAGACATTTTTTTACATTATATTTACATTTAACCCTTGCTGATGTAAGTGAGGAGTAATTTTATTCAAAGATGTTGGGGTGTACATTATTCATATAAATTGGTTTCACATGACTATCAAAGTGTTAAAGTCTCTAGGACTAACATTCAGAAACACAAAAAAATTTGAATTTTTTTTCTGACAGATGAATTTGATTGTGCTTTTAGTGAAAAGGCAACAAGAAAAACAGCTACTAGCTGGTTATTCAATTGACAAAAGTTTGAATAACATTTTAATAATAATTGAAAACAGTGTTTCTCGGTTAGAAAGAAATATTTAAATTGAATAAGATTTCTCAGTTGGGAAAAAAGCTAACAAACTAACCTGATAAAAACTAAGATTACTAACTAAAAATAAACATGAACCAAAGCTGAAATATAAACAAACAAATAAATAAATGGTAATATTAAAAAAGCACACATATTATGTCATAAATATGAACTAAAATCACATGTGATTGTCACATGTCGGGATCCTGGCTGCAAAGTTTGTTTGCCGAAGTCAGAACCTTTAAACCTAAACGCAAATCCACAAAGCAGAAATATTGACAAACGCGAAAGGAGCAAGGAGGGGCCGGGGGGTTTTGGAGGGAAAATTACAATTAGACTAATTATATCAGACCACTTGAGCCATGGCTGCTGTCATTTGCAGATGACCCCTCATTTTCATTGCTGTTGAGAGGCGAATTAAGGAAAATAAAAACAAATGCATGAATTAAATTAAATGAATGCTCTCAGAAACTTCGAGGCCCCTTGCTGTGCCATGCTCAATTTTTCTCCTACGCGCAGCCCTCTATGACACTTCCATTAATAAGCGAATATTAAATCAAGTTCCTCCACAGGCGGAGGCCTTCAGATCAGCGCCCATTGAAGGGGGAGTCTATTACTGCAGCAGCCTCCAAAAAACTCAGGAGGGTAAAAGATATCTGTGCGAATGGAATATTAGCCTGGAGGGCTCATGTAAGAGAGCAAATACGTTAGATAGGGGGCAATATGCCGCCGTGGGTAAACTGAACGAGGCAGACTCACACAATCCGTCTGCTTTTCACACAAATGAGAACACAGACAACAGGAGAGGTGAGCGGCTCTACAGTCAGAGCTCTCACTTCTAAATGTCAGCGTATCAAAATAGCGCCAGCTACTTCTAGGGATGATGGGAAAGCATGCATATCCACTGCTAGATCTGAGTGGAAGGGAAAATGGCTGTTGCTAGTGTACCACCTGTCTGCAGCTAGTCCACTATGACGCAAAATATAATGCATAATTAGCAAGGAAGAACAAATTGTCCTAATGACTACATCAGTACTGGAAAATAATGGGTAATACGCGGATAAGTCATTTTGTAATAAATATTTTTTTCTTGCTTTCAAGTCAAAAATGTTAAAAGTAAAAATAGCAAAACAATCAAATACCTAAAAATATTTAGCTCAGAATCCAACTTCCAAAAGAGGAAAGTAAATAAAAATAATAATTCATATTAAAAAGATTGTTGCGTAATATAATAATATATCCTAAATTACATGTTATCACTAATATTTTAATAAAGCTTTTAAAGATTATGATTTTAAACAGCAGCATCCGATTTTATTTTATTTTTGCTTTAAAATCTAATTTAAAATTAATGTTAGATTAAAACAACAAACAAACAAAAACTGCTGATTAAAATGATGTTGGTGGTAAACGTGGAACAGGAATTGAGCGAGCACAGTATGAAAGCCTCAGGGCATCAGCTTGGTGTCAGACAAACAATGACATACTTCATAAGTTTTCCTAAGTGTTAACTTATCTTAAAATCGTTCTTGAACTGATCTTGATCAAAGCTTACACGCTCAAATCAGCCTTTCCCTTGTTACGAACAAAGGCTTCTAAAATAAGAGGGGAAAACCAGCACACTGAAAGTGACAGCCCTGGTTAGCATCACGTCCTGAGATATGACTGGCTTCGGTATCCCCCATAGACCAGTGCTAATAAGATATGTTGATTCGCTGTCTTTTATATCTTCAGAAGCCATCAATGGGGAGATGCTCATTAACAGATCAGGAAATTGTTTTTGTAACTCAAAACTGCTGTGATACGGATTCATACGCATTACCAACTATGATGGATTTATTTAAAAAACTCCTATTGTGCGCAACGTGCCTAAGATCATGCAATCATTTAAACGCTCATTTATAGACAGAAAAGAAAAGGGCTGCCAAAAGGTTAAGTACAATATATTGCTCACATGGTTGAAAGAAATGTAGAGAACGTAATAATCGGCAACCGCCAATACCGTCAACATTCCCTGGCATTCTCTAACCAGAAGCAGTCTGGTTGCTGGCATGGATGCCTAATCCACACATGCCTCAATGTCTGCAAGACAGTTTATTAGTCATTATCATGGCTCTTGACGGCAATATTTTTCTCTTTTTTTCCCCTAAGATGCTTGTTGTTTATTGCCAAGATCTCAAGACTGCCTTCCTTTGAACTACAGGCTACTGAATATAAAGTGGAGCACTACTGTTTCAAGAAGGCCGAACGTCAGTTCAGTGGTGCACTACCATGAAGCATATGCCAAGAGTTTGGGAAAAGCAAAATTCTTCGCTTTAAATGTGCTGTCAAAACAAGACATTTTTTTCATACATGCTACACACTCTTCCCGTTTTCACTTATTAGTTTATGTAATTCTATATCCAGTGGCCACAAAGAAGTATTTGAACACTTAAGCCACATTTAAAATGCCTGAACTTATTTGCATAAGATAACAAAACAGCAAACCAAGGGAATTTTTTTCTTGGGATTTCTATGGAACCGTTCCACTAACATTTGACAACCAGAAAGTACCCAAACATTCTTTCTATAAAAGTTTAATCTAGTGTTTTATCATTAAAAACTTTTTTTAAATAAAATATTTAGCTCGAAAAGTGTGCTTGTATTCGTCTTTTGAGTAAATGCCACTTGGTTCGTCATTTTGTATGTACTGTAATGACATGAATTTATTTTAAAATGATAGTTCACCCACATATGAACATTCTGTCATCATTTACTCACGCTCATATTGTTCTAAACCTGTATGACATTTTCCCCCATCAGAACACTAAACAGAAAACATTTCTCAATATCTTCCTTTGCGTTCCACAGGTTTGGAATGACTTGAGGGTGACTAAATGATGACAGAATTTTCATTTCCGGGAGATCCATCTGTCTAAGCGTCTAAATACATTTTGAAACGCAAGAAACGCAATGCATACAGAACAAAAAGCAAAAGGGATGCATTAACGATACATCTCAATATGTGACACTTCGTCCAAACGTGGCAACTAAGCGATACAATCAACTTCCAACAATTGGCTTGTCATTTTATACTCGTGTACGTGACGTCGGATGTTTGGATATCATTTATCACATGCCAGCAGGCTGCCAGTTGTGCGGTATGGAGCCGATGGGTGTGCAATACATATATACGTGTCTGAGTATGTACTGCAGGAAATATGAACTGGCAAGCATGAACGCATATGTCGCATCTCCTGGTTAATTGCACAGGGATTGTAACCGCAGCCAAATCGCATATATCTCGACAGTACATACGCATTAGCGGCCACGTATACACACTCCCTCAAATCCACAGGCGAAATGACAATACTACCACAATTCAACATGCAGCAAACTGCAAGGATGCACAAATCCCTCGCTTTCCCTTCTCATCTGTCCCCCCCTCTCTCTTTCTCTCTTGTTTTAATGAATGGCAGGGTGATGAATAAACCGCATGAATCAAATCAATCATTGAATGAAGGAGAGGCGGGTACACACCTGGGCTCTTATACTGATCCGGGCTGGCCAGGTGCTGGAGAGGGGAGTTGCAGGCTGATGTGGCATGCTCGCTTTGCAGCAGCTGAGCCGCCTGGGGGCCCAGGGAGCCATAGTCCGCAAAGGAGAAGGGGGGCCCCCGTTGGTCGCTTGGCGAGGAATAGAAACCGTAATCGGGGAAGCCTGGGAGATACAGTACAGGGAAGGAGGAAGGGAGGAGGAGGAGGGGTGGGACTCCATCATTGGGGGAAATAGGACTTTGCATAGTAATGTTATGAGGCAATGCTTAATATCTGACTTTGCATGGTTGTACAATGCAGCGTGCACTTGGAAGATAGATGGTGAGTTTGTAAAGCCACATCTTGCTGTTTCCCCTCAGTGTGTGTGTGTGTGTGTGTGTGTGTGTGTGTGAGAATGTTACAGTGAGGGTGTGTGTAGACCACTGCTTAACTCTATAATACTATAAATACTTGGGTTTCCTGCAGATGGAGATACTGACACGCTATGGTATAAAAAAAAAACAAAACAACTAATTTCAGCGACTCGCAAAGGTCCGACGGACTCACGCCTCATCGCCCTGGTTCCAAAACAACAACTTTTGATGATTACATAAAAACTGACTGACCGTAATAGATGTTCTGAGAAAGGAGCACTCATTTAAAATGCTAATTTGGATTCAGCATTCACAAATACATCAAACGGGAGAATAACTAGAATACTACTGTCTGGTATTCATGTTATACGCTTTTAACCAAACTACAAAGCATGTTTTGAATCATGTCATCCTCTTTATGAGATTTATAATATGTGGTTATATTCAAAATATTTACAAACGTAAGAACATTTAATTGTGTTTTTTTTTTGTGTAATTGTGTCTGTGTCAGTTTGTTGAACAAATTATTATGAAAAAGAGGATTGTTTTTAAATATTACATACAGTGGCCTTTTAAAAAAGGTATGAATGTAATTGCATTAGATATCACTATATATATATATATATATATATATATATATATATATATATATATATATATATATATATATATATATATATATATATATATTTTAGATTAGAATAAGAGAAAATTAAATGTATATTTTTGAAATATTTATGAACATCACAACATTTAGAATGAACATTCAAAATGAACATAAGACTGTTTGGACACTTTCTGGTAAAGTAATATGAAAAAACAAAAACAACCATAATATCAAATCACCACTTGACACTACTTGATATTTTATATCTAAAGCAGTGAGATTCATACATTTAAAAGTGTGACTTTACCATGAAATATTTTTGGGGCCACACATAAATATATAAATAAATTGATATGCTAATTCGGCAAACTTAATTTGATGAAAAACAACTATTACATAACCAAACTCAAGTCTGTCACTCTCTCTGTGTGAAAAGCAGACAAAAATGAGAAGATGTAACCTTGTAGCTGAGAGGAAGACCTGAAAATTATCCATAGCTGATGGGGTGTAATTAAGCTGACCCCGTCCTGCACTGCCTGCTGTTGTTACAGACGTGAAACTGTGAACTTGAGGGAGGGTGTTAAAAAGAGGGAAGGAAAGAACTCGCATAACTCTCGTGTACCTGCACTAACTGTTTATAAATAGTCAATATAGTCCCCCTGCTAGAGTTTTATATCAGCCAAACTATCAGCCAAGCGAGCGTCTCATTAGAGCAGCCTTGGTGAGGTACTACATTCAATTCTTCTTCCTTTTCCTCTGCTTTAATTAGTTTCAGAGAGGATCTCAGATATACACAGCAGAACAAATGAGGTCTATGCCAGCCTACATTTAAGAAGAGTTGAGGGAGTGATAAAGAAATATAAATAAAAGAAAAGAGAAAGGAAAGTTGATTCTTTCACAGGATGTAGCTGTGCTTCTCTGACCTTCTCCAATCACTCATTAATTATCCACCGCTAGTCTGCTGACTGCTCACCTCAGCCCAAACCTTGAGTCTGCTCTAATGGAAAAACAACAATGGCTGCATTTTTGGTCACCAAACACATCTATTAAAGACCCAGAGATGTGTTGCTATTGCTTATGCACTGCCTGACCAGTGAGTATATGGACACCGGTGCGAATCTCAAACAAAAAGGGGTTTTTAGGACACACTGTAAATATACTTTTTCACAACAACTCACTAAACCAAAGCAAGTCAGCCTTAAGTGTTCAAAAGTTGATGCATTTAAATTAAACATCTCTTCCATCTTTATTAGACCCTCTAACTCTAGCATTCTGTATTTTAATTATATTCTTAATAAAACATGCCTCTTTTATGCTTACATTCTATTCATTTACTAACTGCTTGATTTCTCTTCTATTCCTTTTGCTTGTATTTAGTATACAATTATCAAAAACAAAAAAGACCTCTAACACTAGCTTGATCTCTTCATTTTCCTATTCCATCTATTCTACTTGTTTTCATTGCTATTATATTCTTTCTATTCTATTTCATCCGCCGCTTTGGATAAGTGTCTGCTAAATGACTAAAGTAATGTAATGTAAATGACTACATAAAATAACTGAATAAAATAAAATAAATATTTCCTTTAATTAGGCATTGGTCCAATAAAACGTTTTCACTACATGAACTAGCTAAATTAATGAATATGACATAAATATTACAAGCAGAAATCTCATAAACATATAAATTGACTGCCTTACACAAAATCTCAAACCTGAACCCCTACTGACGACCTTTGACAAAAGTCAATTAAATCCCTGCGACCAAAGAAGGAAAAGCTGTCGACAAGAGGACCGTCTCCCCATTAAATTCAACAACATACATGTGAGATGTCTGCTGTCCAAATATTATTGTACTTTTCTCCGGGGCCTTTCCAAGAAAAAGCTAAATAAAATGCATGTTGCAAATTTCTGTTTTTGCATTCAGTTTCAGAGACTGCCAAAACAGACCGGAGAAATTCATAGGCACAAGCGCTGGAAAGATGCTTACGAACAGTAAACAGAAACTAGCATGAAAATCCCCGTCCTGCCACTACCTACACTCCCAAACGCGAATAAATCACAGATGCATCCCGACGTTCAAGCCCTCTCCCGCTAACTGCGCAAAAACGGAGGAAATGCCTGAGGTATGCTCAGAATCTTCAAGTGTTTCGGCTTCCCGGGGAGGAGGGGAAAGCCCACTCCAGCGCGCACATCTTTAATCATTTAAGCAAAGCAACCAAAAATGCACTTAGGCTGAATCCATTTTTGATGGGCCTCTCTAATAGATGGGCGTCCTTGAGGTTCAAAGGGAACCCTGGACGCGCCTCTTAATTAGACAAGCTGCCATCCCGTCCTGTTTTCCCTCATCCTCTTAATTAGATCTTTAACAACAAACAAATGAAGACCTTTTACAGGCGCGTGCGGCACGTCCTGCATCGTTCCCACCAAGAAAGAGGGGGGGTGGCACAGAGACGTCCTTTTAGTCTAACGCTCCCTGGCCCCGCCGCGAACAACAATGGCTGGGTCCTGCCGCAATCTGCATAAATATTCCGCCTAATTTCCGTGGAGCGGGAACGGCGGGACGCAAAATACGACATTACCTCACGTACAACAAACACACCTGGTTTCTTTGTTTGCATTGACATCGAAAATTAGACCTGAAAAGCTGTTCGTTTTAATGCGGTGGCAGGAAAGGTCTTATCTAATAACGGCCTGCAGAAATTACGTTTATTATCCAGGTAGATCACGTCCAATGACAGTGCTATCTGAAGCAGAAACACGGAATAAAACGTAGTTAAAAAGTGCCCATTTACTGTCTATAGAGAAAGCCATCTGGCGGAATAGGGCTGCTTGATTACCTTCGCCGGCTAATTCTCTCTCTGAGCGCATGCAAATGATTCACTTTGACCAAGTGGAAGTGAGGGGGAAAAAAAAAAAGTGGAGCTAAATTAAACACTGCCGTTTTTAAACATCAAAAGTTTCCACAATAATGGCTCCTCCGTGATGTTCCACGGTATTGTACGCTGCCAATCAGACAGAGAATAGCACTCGGAATGCTTTATGCCTCTGTGAATAACTCTGGGATGAAGCGAGGACGCAGGGTGTGAGTTTTGTGCGCGTCTATGTGTGTCCTTCCATTAATAGTCACTGCGAATACTTTCTTTAACTGCAACCTCACAGTCAAACTACACAAAAACCATAACATCTTCTCTTTTCCTTGCACAAAAACAAATAGCGAACTATTTGCTGTTGTGTACCACGGGCCTCTCCCCTTCGCTCAAAGAGAAATCTAATTACTCTATAATGGCAGGTTTGGGGGGAGCGCGTACATCGTTGACAGGTGATAGATGCGTAAACTCACTTCCCCCGACTTGATGAATAGCGGTATAGAAACGTGAAGCTTTCGTTCGTTGTGGGCGTACGACAGCACCTCGTCTATTCATCATTCCGCCTCTGTGAGCCGCACGGAGGCCCGTGAACACACTCCGAGGTCGTGTCTGAACAGCTGGGAGTAGGTCATCCAGATGTGCCTTTGTCTGGGCAACATCTGCACTGAGCCCGGACCCCCCAGCAAGGGGAGGGACGGGGGGCCGATGTGGGAGCGGGCTCAGAATGGATGCACTCTGGAAGGTTGTCAACCGCACCATTACGAGGCCCATCTGGGTGCTTCAGAGCTGTTGCTGAGATGAAAGCACTGGTTGCTTTTTACTCCCCCCGCCACCGCTACAGCTTTGTGCTATTATACATAATATCTGTCAGAGCAGCATCAAGCAACAGATACATAAATACATGAATACGTAAATAAGAGGCCCTTTTATCAGCTGTTTAATGAACAGAGAGCAGCAATTTGTCACCGCCACATGCATCAACACAGTATCAGATAGTGTTTTTTTCTTGTAGCATTAAAGCCAGGACTGCATCAGTTTACAGCGAGTGCGATATTAAGACAGTGGTCAATAAAATAAGTTCAATAAAATCAATTAAGAGCTATTTTAAATTAATTATACAGTCGGTTTAACAGTCAGGGAGTCACAAGTGAGGAGTAAGACCTTGACAGCAGTAACATATAAAGTGGCTCTTTTCTGGTTAAACATATCTTGTATCAAACTCAGCTTTTCTGTCCCGAATTACTCCTTATTTGTCAAAATGGACATTAACTGTGAATGCTAGCCCTCAGGATGGTACTACAGCGCCTCAGGCAGTCATCTTTCCTCGTACACGAACATCTACTTGGCTATCATGTTTTTTGGGAAAATCATCCATAGGGCTGCTTGTATTGATCTGTAAGGCTGTAGGGAAAATACAGTGTTAAAGCACTAGATGGGAATAAGATACATCTATGCTTGCAGTGCCATTCCCAGAAAAACAATATGACAGATATTATCTGTCAACATCTGATGTTGTCATATAAAGTCACAACAGCATCGTACTGCAGTACACCAACACAGAAACGATATGCAAAAAAATAATAAATAAAAATAAATAAAAAACACGCCGGAGTTTAAAAAAACAAATAAAATAAAAAGCAAAGAAAAAAAATATAAATTACAAAATACAAAAAATATGAAGAAAACAGAACCAACAACAACAAATCTTACAAAATACAAAAAAGCGTTAATTAAAAATACAAACAAACAAAAAGGTTCACAGAACAAAACTAAATAAATAAAAAAGGAAAGAAAAAACTTATGTTATTGTCTGCTAATCCATTGTTTTCTGCCTTATTTAGATTTTTAGGAATAATTCACTAAGCCATATCCATCAGACCACCTTTACTGAGGCCTTTGGTAAAAAACAAATGATTCATTTTAGACGAGTTGTGTATTTCACAGAGACACTGACACAAAATTCTGTTCGTCCAGCAGAAAAGTCTTAGTAAAACTAAAATGTGTTTGCATTGCAATTTAACATCTTGTACTGTCGGTCGCTACTGAAGGTGGGAAAAAAAAAAACCCTCTTTCTCCTCTTGGATCAGGCTCAGTGCAGTCAGAACGGCTCACACCTGACCTGTCAGCAGTCTATTACCACAATTAGCCTGCTGATGTTAGCGAAATACTGCCATTTACAGAGTCTTTTCATGGGGGGACGATGGAAAAGCTGACATTTCGCAATGTGACTTTCAAACACTTAAAAAAAAAAAAAGCTCAAGGACTGCGGCCTGCCTTGGAAATAGCATTTCACACAATCATCTACTCCAGGCAGAAATGTCAGTCGCAGAGAGGGAATCCATACACTTGAACAAAAACACAGACTGCCGTTCTATAAAAAGCACTGACCCTGCAATTCCATACTCAGAGACATTATGTTTTATCTCTCGGTCTCTCAATCTCTCAATCTCTCTCCACTTGAATAAAGCCGGTAGCGCTCTTCCTCTCTAACACATCCTCTACCAAGGTGTCAATAAACTTGTCAAATGTGCCTCCAAATTAGAAACTTCCGAACGTCCACAATTAGCTACCTCATTTCCACCTATGTCATCTTTAAAGAATTACAATCGCTTTTTGCCGCCTCCACAAAGCATCACTCTCCATTCAAAGATGGTCTTTTCTAGTCATATATTTGAGTAATTATCATTACAACACGTCCCTGGTAGCTGAAGAATAGATAATGTTTTAACATTTAAGCTCGCAAATCTTAGAAAATTACACACGCAAAATTCTTTTGTGACTGGCGCTCACACCATTGCGAATAGGTGGAGTGGAGAAGCGGACAGCTAGCCGCAAGATGGTGAAAACATACATCTATCTTCATCAGGAGCGTGACAGACAAGTATGAAGTGCGTTTCATATTTGCAGCATGGGCGGCTGGCACCGTAGAGACGGTCTGGCCTAGATTGCACCTGCGGACACCACAGCGAACGAGGCAGACACAGCTGCAGTCCGGGGCCTGTCTGTCAGGATACGACAGCTAATGGAGAGTGACACAGGTTTTCTGTGCCGCCCGCTTCTCTAACTCACACACGAGCGCACACACGCTGTACTTTCACCTCTCTGTAGAAGGAAAGAAGAACAGATGGAGGGAGGGAAAGAGATGGCAGAGCCTGAAAGAAGTTGGAGGGACAAGTCTCGCCCCAGGGACACCGGTGGCCCTTTGTCCCCGGCCCAGGTGAGCCGAGGTGCTGAGGTTGTCAGGTCTCCAGTGCTAGGATGTGCTTTTGCGAGATGTGCAGTGTCAGATAACTTCTGCATCTCCTGTGAGTCATCTCTCTCCGTTTGCCAAAGAGCTAAGAGGAAGTGGGGCGGCACTGCCAGAATGTCATTCTATAAACACCCGGTTCATTCTGACACATGCTGCAGGAGATCTCAATAAGTCAGATATTGTTTTACACACCTCCTCCTCCTCATGCTGAAGGGGTATGAATGAGAAAAAGTACTTTCGGTCGTACTGGTTTTAATACAGCATCAGAAGACAAAAGACGATAGACATAATGCATTCCTTCCAAATACAAGTTAACAGACATGACCACCTACTCAAATCTAGATCTACAGTTTCTACCAGAACCACTAGGAGGCATGCAGTCAACTAACAGACACATATAGGTTCAAGAAAAAAAAAAAAAAAAAAAAAGCTGCAGAGAGAAATGGCAGAGATTGAGAAAAGGACTGGAATAAAAAGGAGAGAACAAAAAATATACTTAAGGTGGGTGGAATGAAGAATGAAAGATTGACAAGTGTTAAAGGGTTAGGTTATTTAATACGACACTTCTTCACCGTTTACTCCCCTCGTGCGGTTACAGGACTGTGAATGAGGACTGGATAGTTTATACTTTAAAAAAAGAACGGAAAAGCACCATAAAAGGATAAAAAAATTTGATTGGACTGTGAATGAATTTTGTGAACAGGATCAAATTATTCATTGGAAATATTCAATTCAAGTATATCATTGTTCACAAAACTTATTATCATTAACTAAAACTACTTAAATGTTAATATATGCTATAAAATATATGTTATTTGTTAATAAAAACTGTAATAGTACATATATATATTACTAACATAAGACCGCACAGTGTTTTTTTTTTTTTTTTTTTTTTTTTATGCATGCATCACTTTTATGATACGTTTATGGAACTTTTGGATTTCCATGCATTGTAACTGTATGGACAAAGAGTGAAATTCTCCTTTATGTATTCATCTCAAAGAAGAAAGCCATACAGATTTTAAATAACATGAGGGTGAGAAAATAATAGAATCTTTTTATGAACTATCCCTTTAAGCACTGGAGGTTGCACTTTATGGTAAACAGATCAGAAAAAGGAAAATGGCATAAAAAAAAAAATTATACTGAAACCCAAGATAAAGAATATAGAAATGAAAGATGAGAATAAGATTGAAAGAGTAAGAAGAAGGGAAAAGGGAAGTACAGGAGCAGGGACAAACCTTCCGCTGGAGTGTGACCAGAGGACAGTGTGGAGAGAGGAAGTCAACTGGTGCTGTCTTTGACTTACACACACTGGCTTTCAGCAGGACCAAACCAAACAAGAGAGAAACAACAGAATCATGACCATCTGCCCAGCGTCCTACTGTACACCAACACATCAACAGGGTTGGTTTGTGGCTGTTTTTATGATCGTTGATATACAAATAAAAAGTTAGCATGCCATTTTCAATTGCTAGATGAAATCTGGGGTGCAGATACCATGCCATGTTTCTGCAGAATGTTCTGGCTTTAACGAACATGCTGTAATATCTTGACTCTTGAATTTATGTACATTTAACAAAATCGCAATCAGTTTAAAAAGCTAAACCAATCTGAAAAGTATCTCGTAATGAATTAACATGTTTCCGGACCATAAAAAAATATCTGCTGATCTGTCCTTGTTAACTGAAGCAAAATGATCAATCGCCACCAAGTGATGATCTGTTTCACGGGCCAAACTGATACAGAGAGGCCCATTCAGTAACCAGAGAAAACCATTTAAATTACACACACCATTTAGCCCAGCTAAACTATGTCTCATTCATTTTATTAGCTTACTGCCAATAAATAATTATAAAAAGAAGCTGCACTGAATGACTCAGATCTAGTGAAGTATCAGGCTTTAAATCAGGTGTTCTCAAGTTCCTTTAGAAAGCCCTGTTATTTTTGTTTCAAAGTCATTAAGACCATAATACACTCACATAACAGACTTAAAGTTACACACTTGAGGATTCCAACTGCATCATAGGTCTAATATATACATTTGGAGTCATAATAATACTTGTATACTATGTCTGGTATTAAATTGATCATAAGTGATATTTATAAATATTTCAATAAAAAAATATTTTCATTTTAAATAAATGCATAATTCTGGAGAAAAATCTTTTACAGTTTACACAAACATTAAGCAACACAACTGTTTTCAACACTGATAATAAAAAATGTTTCTTAAGGCAGCAAATCAGTATATTGTAATTTCTTCAAGGTCATGTGAGACTGAAAACTGCAAAAATGATTTGTTGTAAATTGTTGAAAATTCAGCATTTCATAACTGGTCAAAATTTGACATTACATTACATTTACATAATTGTGACCCATAGGTTGAGAACCTCTGTTTTAAAGACCTAAATTATTGCATTCAGCAGGTGGAGGAAGTGCAACAGCCCTCGGGTGACTGACGGAGATTATGCAGTGATGAAGATGATCTGCAAAAGCCGTATGCGACGTCACCATTTCACCAGAGTACCCTGCAGAATGGAGTGCGACAGCTCGTCTGTCAGAGCGGAGCCTCTGACTTTCACCGTACCCTTGCCGGCAGGTTTGCGCAGGAGTTAACTGACTGACAGTCGGCACGCAAACACATCTCATCCTCCGCCTAGCAGCAAATGTATGCACAGCAGGGGTGTATAAATTGTGCTGCGCAATGGAGATCAGTTGGGTAATAGATGATGAGGTTCTCAGAAAAGGTCATCCTTAAATGTCAGTGCTCTGTCTCAATGGCTTTCTCACTTCTGTCACAACGCAACCATGGAGCGACTCCATCAGTCACAAAAGACTGCAACTGCGCCATCAGCTTAAGATGCTAGCCATGGGGGGTGGGAGGGTGCTAAAATAACTACGCTGGCCTAATAAACTTGGTCCAGTGGGCCAAGACCTTACCTAATCACATTCCTCTCCAAAACACACAGTAGAATCCAGGCTTTCAATGTTCAATTGAAAAAAAAATCAAGCTCATTGGATCTGAATTTCACAATGCCAGCCTCGAGTATGACTTTTCGACCTGACAGCTATGACCACGAGCTGTTTAAAAGTCTGGAGATGCCATTGCCTGAGAGTTCTCATGTAGCTCTCGTTTTAAACTCAGAGCCCGCTCCAAACAAGCCTGGCGTAATTCACACACATTAAACAGCAACGAGAGAGCTGTTTTTTTTCAGGCTAAGTTGGTTTCTTTAGCTGAGTGCTAATCAGAATCAAACACGTCTGATTGGGTGGAGAGGCATGACTGATTGGCTCACGCTCTGTCGACTGCGTTCCTTCAAACCATGCGCCGAGCCACTTTTACGCCTGTCTGCCAATTACACAGGGGTGGATAGCTGTCTGCCAGAGAGCAGGTGTCAATGGAGCGAACTTGAGTCAAAATATGCACGAAACGCATGCGCGTGAGAGAAAAAAAGTGTATGTTTGTCTTTTTACGTGCTTGGACAACATATCAGTGTGGATGTGTGTAAATAAACTCTGCACTCGCTACGGTATCGCTTTCTGATGGCCAATTAGCCAAGGCCATCATTTCCCATTGTGCTAAAGGCCAGACGTCAGCGAGAAGGCCGAGGGCTGTTCCTCCCTGCTGTTTATTTATTTAAGTATCCTTGTGTCTTACAGACAAAGTCAGATTGATAGATTAAGCTATCCAGCCTCCGGATCAATAACCACGGCGGAACGAGGGAGCGACTGGGAACTTTTAATGCACACACTCTGTTTAATGTGCACACTCTGTGTTTTGTAGTCAAAGGCGAACCAAGTTTGTCCGAATGACAGAGGAAGGCATTAATGGCCGAGAGCGCAGACGATTAAATGTGAAAACTGACAAACCAAGAGAAATGAAAAGTCTCATCCGTGTAAGTCCATGTGTAATGTGTTTTTAGTGTGGGAGGGGGGGGTGGTTAGCGAAACAAATACAGCAGCTACAGTAAAGTACAAATGGCTTTGTGAGCGGAAGCCGGCCCCTGTGCTCTGATCTGTTACCAGTTCCACCGACAATCCTGACATTAACCAAATTAAGAAAACAAGGGGGAAAAGCTGGTTTTGGACCATCGGCTAGTGGGGCGACTTCTGCCAATGCCATAAATCACATCTACAACAGGAAAGGAGGGGAAGCAGGCAGGAGCCTTGAGTCCTGTCCTTTCCTTCTAACTACAGACTGTGTGTATGTGTGAGTGTGTAAGAGAGGACAGAGGCGGCTAGAGTTAAGAGCAGCATGGAGAGAGCAGCAGTCACACAGATCTACGGCCAGAGCGTTTACCTGGCCCTGTGCTCTGAGGGTATGCTGCGTAGCCGCCTCTTCCACGGGCCCCCCTACCTGAGCCACGCGCTGCCGCCACTGCTGCTGCCGCCGCTACTGGACCGTACGCTGTAGCCGGGAAGCCTGTGCGGGGAGGTGGGGTTGGGGTTGGGATGGGAGAGAGGAAAGAGGAAAGTGGAGGAGGAGATGAGCGGAGAAGAATTGAGAGGATAACAGGATGGAAAATGAGAGGAGAGGAACAGGGTAGAAAAAGGGAGTCGTGAAAGAATAAGAGGAAAAGAGATCAAAAAATAGAGGGGAAAGAGTGTATAACAAGGAATAGTGAAAATAAGAGAAGAAAAGGTGTGGAAACAGGATGGAATAGGAAAGTGGAGTAAAAAAAAACAGGCAAAAAGGGAGCATGGCAAAAAGGGAAGAGGGCAAAAAGTGAGGAATTAGAGGTGAGAGAAAGACGACAAAAAAGGGATGGAAAAAAGGTGAGGTTAGGAAAAATATAGGGAACAGGGCAGAAAAAGGAAATAGGAAAGTAATAAGAGAAGAGATGAAAAAAGGTGGAAAGGAGAGAAATTGGGCAGAAGTAAAGGGGAAAATAAAAAATAAATAGGGGACAAGGTGGAAAATGGGCATTAGCAAAAGGACGAAAGGGGTGGACAGAACAGAGGGAAGTAAGTGTGAAGGTATGGCAGTAGAAGATAGTAAAAAGGAAAGAGAGCAGAAAACAGAAAAAGGTAGGCACAGACACAAAGCAGACAGAAGAAGAGGAAAGAGAAGAAACAGGGTGGAAATGGGGAGTAGTGAATGGAGGAGAGGAGAGGGAAAAAATGAGAGGAGAGGATAAATTAGAAAAAAAAAGCAGGATCAAGCTACCTCACAACATTACTGACTCATAAAGTTGCTGCAGTGTCTGTGCAGGTTCTGCAGACTGCTGTAATGCACTGTGTACTGTGGGCGTCTTCAGAGTGCGGAGGAGACTGCAGTGGCCCTAATGCACTCTGGGTATTTCTGCATGGATGACCACGCTGCTCCTTAGCTTATCTGTTTGGAGCACACAGCGGGAGGGCCACGGCCGAGCATCAGACATTCGGATATGCTACTGAGCCTGTGCGGTCAAGTTACTGTGATAAACTAATTAGATTTTGGCTATCATGTGGAATGTAAAGGGACTAGAATGCTTTAATGGTGGAAATATAACGCTGCAGTACACAGTTTTTCAATGGCCCAACATTTGTTAAATAGAATAAACAGAATAAATTACTTTCTTTTTTGGTTAATTTCTATAGGGATTGTAAGCTATATATGAGACATTATATCAATGTCCTGTTTTGTCATTAGCGCTGCATTAAAAAAAAAGGTTAGTCAGTAAAACTTGATTTGATACTAGTCTATACAAAGGTATTCTTTAATGTATTCATATATAATATAGTACACCCTATAAAGAAAAAGATTTTTTTTTTTAAAGAAATTAATACTTTAATTTACCAAGGATGCATTAAATATTAAAATAATTTCTGAAGGATCATTTGATGTTGAAGACTGGAATAAAGGCTGCTGATAATTCAACCCTGCCATAGAACAAAATTACATAAGAAATTGTAAAATATTATTTTAAGAAAAACATTAAGTGTTTATTTTTTATTTTATTTTTGATCAAATAAATGCAACCTTAAAAATAAAATAATTATTTTACAAACATAAAAAAAATCTTACCAAGCCCAAAGGTATAAACCGTAATTACAGCTATGGATATAATCACACTCAAAAAAGGTATGTTTTAATCAAAATTAAAAGTAGTTTTTGGCAATAAATGCGTTTTTATTGCTATATAATCTACACTGTCCATTTTCACTCAAATTTGTCATTTGAGTTTTATTTTGTCTTGAGCATTACAACACACCAAACATTCATTCATCAAGCAAATGAGAATTTTCTACTCGTGCAGCTCCGTCTTCCATAACACCTCACAAATCACAAATTCACGGTATAACAAGAGCTGAAAAGAGACACGAGACCAGGGGGCGAGTCAGAAACCGCAGCTCGAATTCCATAAAGGCAGAGAGAAATCCGGCAAGAGCCAGAAAGATGATCCAGCGCAACACTATAGGGTTAACTCTAACCATGACCGGCATCGGCAGCACAAAGGCGATATGGAAATGGCTCCACGCTCCCGACACTTTGTAGTCCACTTAAGTCACTTATCTCTGCGCTGCCGCTCATGTTTGGGCGGGAGAACGAGGGAGCGAGACAGAGACGGAGAGTCGTAAAGCCGAGTAGGCGAATCGTCCTCCGGTTTATGCCTTGAAACTCAATCAATCAGGAGGATAATTTGGTCTCCAGGCAGTGTGAACTGGTGCTACAGCCACACCGGCTCTGGGTGCTGCACGGAGGCCGTGATTTGCGAGCTGGGTTGGATGAAAGTGTCTTCATCTCCTTCCCGGTTTAGTGGCTCTTTATGGTGTTATTACGAGATTAGGCATCAGGGATTAATTGCTCGCTTCCAAGTGCCCTTTAATTCACTTCAAGCGTGCGTTACACAGGGGAAGGGACAGGTATGACATGGCAGTGACGGAGGGGTGCGAAATAGAGTAAACCGACTGGAGGTGAATACATTGACCGCAGAGTCCAAGATTCATGTTTACAAGACATTGGCTTAATGGTTTTATGCATGACTACCTTCCACTAACAACAATAGCTCTGCTCCAAAGCTAGTGAGCTGCCTCATTGCCTAAATAGAGAGCTGCCTTCTGAGGCTGCATTCCAATCATCATGGTAACTCATAACAGACTGATCAGGAATGCTCTACATGGGCACAAATGCAACTAACAACACCAAAAGCACAATCGATTCCAACAGAAAGTAGCACATAGAAGACAGGAATAAGGAGTGAAATATTCAAACTCAAAAGAATATTGCTTAAAACTATTTCATAGAATTTGTGAAAAAGCTAAGTGTTTAAGGAGGCAGAATTTAAAAAAAAAAGATGTAAAAAAAAAAAGAATTAATGTTCTATTTTCACACAGTTGAAAAGCTGTACATTCAAAGATAATTTGAAGAACATTTGGTAACACTTTAGAACAGTTTTTGACTATTAGCTATGATTTTCCCCCTCAGTAAATTCTTAATTTGTTGCTTATTAATAGTTAGTAAGGTAGTTGTTAAGTTTAGGTATTGGTAGGATGGATGTAGAATAAGGTAATTTAAAATAAGGAATTCATATGTGCTTAATCAACACTAATAAATGGCTAATATTCAACTTATAGCTGCAATTGTAAAATAAAGTGTGACTGAATATTTCATAAAATGAAAAATAGTTGCCTTCACTTTATGGAGGGAAAAACATACACAAAACACAAAAATAATTGCTAAAACCATCTTCTTTCACATTTTATTTGAGTAAAGTACTACTTTAAGGCTCATGATAGCCCAGCTCATCAGGTTTTAGAACAAAGTAAACGAGTGCTACGGCACTATTCGACACGGCAAGAACTTGTGTCTTCTGTATTTGTGTGTGTTTGAAAAAGAGAGCTAGAACGCGAGAGCACACAAGTGTGTGTGTGTGTGTGTGTGGTGGCGTGCCCACGTGCGCATGTCAAAGAGACAGAGAACCACTCAGCTTGCTCAAATCTGCAGTGTTCAAACATCATAATTAAATATTATCATTTTAGTGAACAATGAAGGACATCCACTCAAACGCTTCATCAAAGTCATTATTATAATATAAATATAATTATAGAGCAGCTCTCTAATTAAAACACACATCTTTGGCTGCAGCGGTCCGTTCATGATTGAAAGCCAATAGACAATAAGTGGGTGACACTGGCAGATGGTTGGGTTCACATAGAAGGATGGATGGTAATTAGCCCTGTCTCTTACGGGTTCCCTCCTATTCTTCAGCACAGACGCCCTCCAAACCCTCATATTAGTGGCCTTAATAACCTTTCATGTGCTGCTAATGCCTAATCAAAAAGAAGTCTTTAGGACAAGATTAGCTGTAGCATTGAACAATGAGAATGAGTGCTTAACATCCAGATAAATTAAAGTACAGTCTATACAGCAGAAAGTGTTAAATATTTCAGCAAACAATGCATTTTCTAGTGCCTGTCGATTGACGATTCTTATTTGAAATGAAACATTTGCTTTCAGTTAAGAGTGTCAAAGTTGCCTTTGACAACGTGTTTTCACAGGATTTCTAAAAGAACATGCAGCAAACCTGGAAATGCAGCATACATGAGACAACCTGACAATCACGGTGCAAAGACAGATGCCTATGTGTGAAAATATGTGGGGCTTTACATCACTCATAAACAGTGTTGAGAGTAACATGGTACAATTAATGCACATTTAGTAATGAGACTTTTTGGAAAACAGTTCAAAGGTTTTTTTTTTAATTGTTTTTAGTGCTGCTAGTTGACCAGAAAAAAAAGCTGAATTGAAATATACATACATAGTGAAATTCTAGTGAATTGTGTGCTTCTTATTTTGTAGCAACAGTTTGGACAGGACCCTTTTCTATCCAATGCCTCTGTGTATAAAGCAGGGTTAAAAAAGAAATGATTGATTGAGTCAGTGTGGAAGAACTTGACTGCTCTGCATAAAACCAACTCCTAATCCCAGTTGAACACCTCAGGTGTGACTTTAAACTTTAAATGCAGTCTTTGAGCCAAAAACTCATCACCAAACCAATGGTCAAAACCTGTTCATCAGAAGGGGGTGACCCAATGCTTTTGCCAATATAGTGTGTGTGTGTGTGTGTGTGTGTGTGTGTGTGTGTGTGTGTGTGTGTGTGTATATATATATATATATATATATATATATATATATATATATATATATATATATATATATATATATATATATACACACTATATATAGTTACTTATCAATCAATCAATATTTTTTTAATGGCAGTGTAATTTATTTTTCTTTTCATACTATAAATAACACTAAATATCTATAACAGGTTATGCATCTGTTATCCACAGCCAAACAAATGCTTAAAAAAACATTACTTTACATGAAAAGTTACTAATTCAACAAAAATAAAATAAATTAAAATGGCATTTAATTTCTACATACAATTCCATGCAGCACACAAGCAGCTCTGTTCATTTGAGACTCTTATGTTAGCATGTTGCTAAGCTAACACAGTCCTTTAAATAGCATACACTATCACAGAGCAACCAATTCATCAGTATTACTACTGCAATCAAAATAAACTATTTCTGATGAATGCTTTTAAGGCTAATTATGATTAATGAATACATTTTAAATTTTAGATTCACCCCAAAAATAATTTATTCTTCCTCAAGTTTAGTCTCAACTGGCATTAAAAATACCTTGTTTCTATGTTCCACAGAAAAAAGTACATTACACAGGTTTGGGGCGTAAATTCAGTCACAGTTGTTAAAATTTTTGTTTAAATATCCTGTTAGTTAATTCTGCAATATCAATCTGAGAGTCTTTTGGACTCATCTGAAAGGCTGCATTTCACTTCCTGTAAATATTAGTTTTAGTCCCACTTATCAGCCTCTTCAGAACAAAACTGGCTCTTGACACGAGTAAAACATCTCTCAGACAATGGTAAACACGCACCCCGCTGCGTCCCGTCAATACTGCGGTTAATTGTGGTGCTGCTGAACTCTTTTTTTTTTTCCCTCCTGAGTGGGTACCTCTCCATCCCACATTCATTCGGCTGATGTCAATATTATACGCGGATGCCTGTGTGCTGGAGATCTAGAAAGTTCTGGAAACAAATTACCTACTCAGAAAGCGCAAATTAAGAAGGTTAATTCACATATCTCTCCGGCGCTTTGTTCCTGAAGAGGGTCGGTGGGGCGAGGGAGGGGGAGCTTGGGGTGGAGGGGTGAGTGTTATCCCCCAGGAACAGCTTGGCAGAATCAAATCAATTTCATGGCCTCTCTATTACTGAGGACATAACGCCAATATTTAGCTTTCCACTTTTACCCATTTTTCCAGCCTGTTTGCTCTGTCAGTGGCCGTGCTCGGCTGGGCCGGACTGGCCTGGAGGAGGGACAAGGACACATCTGTTCCACCCCGGAGCCCTGGAGGAGATGCCGTCCTCACTCGTCCCCTCTCTCTCTCCCACACTATTTCCTCCTGCTGTCCCCTCACTTCTCTGCCTCCTGAAGTCTTCTCTGTACATTTTACGAATGCGCAATTTTAATTTTACGATCGCTAATGCCTGTTTGTTCTTGCCAGCAGTCCTCTGGAGACGCTCCAGTTTGGACCGCGCATCGTTTGTTTTCTTTGCTGAATTTGTGAGTCATAGACATTAAATAATTAGACACGGTCGATCATGATTTTAAGTCATAATGGCCATTAAATGAGATTAGTGGGGCTGCTAACATTAAAACAGAAATGGCAATACATCTGATGAATTTGATATTGAATGTATCAGAACATCATTTAAACCCCTGATGAAAATGGATCAAAGAACAGGAACCGTGCCCTTGCTTTTCAACCGCACTCAAAAAGCGCTATTAGTTGATGTAGCCATTATAAAAGACATTCAAGAGAAAAATGAATTAGAAATGCGAGTGCTAAAATGAGCATCTTAGAAAAAAAAGGTGGATAAAAGAAAAGAGCAATCTCGCAGACCATCTTTTCATCCGGCAAACGAGAGGTGAGTCATGCTTCTCTAGTAGAAGCCCTTGACTTGTATTACTTTCAAAAGGGCCTTTCTGCAGAGCTATCAAAGACTGCCGGGAGCTTGGGCAATGAGGCTTCCAAATGCACAAGCCCGAGTGGCGTTCGCCAGCAGAGAACTCCTCCGTATTACGCTCTCCTGCTCACATCTATGGCTAATGAGGGTGCTGACGGTGAAGGAGACGCGAGACGTGCCGCAGCTCTGGAGTCTGCGGCTTTGGGAATTACAGGTGTGAAAATGGCGGGTCAATGCTGGCTGCAGGGGTTTGGTCGCTTGTGGCGGAGAGGTGTGAATTTAGCTGTGATTATTTCAATGTGGCGGAAGCCACCGTTTACCACGTTCGGTGCGGCTATGGAACAATCACACTGCTGTCATTCAGGAAACAAATGCTGATTTGAACACTGTTTAGAGACATGAACGATACCTTAAATCATGCTCCCATTTTTTTCACCAACCCCCCACAGGTTGGTGTATAAAAAAAAGAGCTTAGAAACATACAGAACACTGTAATGTGAGCATAATATAATGTGATTAAATGATAACATAGCATTAAAAAAGACATCTTATACAGAGAAAGGTAACATCATAAAAAAACAAGCAGATTAATGATTATTTTTCTTGGCAATCTAGTAGTTGTGAGAATGTACTATGGCTCACTACTGAATAGAGGTTAAATACACAAGCCATGTTTTCATTGATCTAAGAAGCACATTAAAAGGAAAAACACTGGAATATATGAACGGCCACAGGGAGCATCACATACAAGGTGTGAAGCTGTGTCTGACTAATAGTGCATCTTATAGAGCAATTTCTGAAGGCAGAAGGCATGACCAGATTTCTCTAGTACATCCATCATCTCAGGCCTGTATAAAATAGGCCAGGAGGGCTTTCTGAATAGCATCACAAAACAGCACTACGGCTGGGTACTATACATCACAAAAGATGTCAAATCACGTGAAATCAGCAAAGAATGCATAACAAAAGCAAAGTGCGTACATACCACACAAGCTAGTCTAGTTAGGAAAATTTTGCATCTTAACTGGTTTTCATATCATGCTTAATCTAAACAAAGCACAGTGCTCGGAGCGAGAAAATGGGGGATGGAGGGGTTGGAAGAAGACGAATGTAACTGTACCCAAGGGAAGAAGCTGCGCCAGGGGAGGCAGTTCAGAGAAGACGCCACTTTACACGAGGCAATAAAACCTACAACCACTCAAAAGAGAGACATTTTTCAAAGAGGTAATGAGCGGAAAAGAAAAATACATATCAGTTCTGGTGCGCAGAACAAATAGAGTAAAAGAACAGGCTGACACCACTGCATAAATATTGCCGGTAAGGCTTTAGCTAAGAAAACGCAAGTTACCGCCTAAGAATACAAGAGGGAACGTATAGGGCAAAGTCGCCGCTCTGAATGTCGTATTGATGCATGTCCAGTGAGGAAACCAGCCCATTAGTTAAATACAGAAATGTGTAATGCCATGTGCTTGGCAAACAGGATCTTAATTCAGGATCTAAAGTTCAACTCCAGATGAGAAAGGGAGATCAAAAGGGTGAACGACGCACGAGTGCTGAACTTTGTCACTCTGCTGAAGATCACGACATCTGGGATTTGAAAGATCCGGATCTGGTCGGCCTGCTAATGTCAGAACCTGCCGAGACATCAGCGAGACCTCATATGGCTAGAGCAAACCGGCCTGCCTCCCCCGCGGCTTCCCGGCCCCCTGGATTCAGGTCCAATCACTGCCATCAGCATGAGCACATATAATGAGACTGCAGCCCAGGGACAGGTCTCCTCTCCTGGCTGCCTGACGCCCTACTTTGCAGTCTGCCGCCTCCTTGATGAGGGCAATTACTGGCCAGACAAATACTATATCTTTGGTGGAGGGGCACAGGGATTAATCCAGCAGAGGCAGGCAAAGTCACCCTCTCATCAGGCCAGATTCTTTAAGAAGCTCATCTGAGGGTACTGGGCGTCTCATTGATGAGTGTGAAAGAGGGGACTGATCTGTGGTTGTGCGACAGTTGCATGTGGCATGGAGCTGATGCTAATCTAATTGCGTAGTAATGTACATCTAATTTACCTTTTTAAGGCTGTGCTGCAGATTTCAGAATTCACCAGCGCTCATAAGGCAGCATAAGAGCAGTACTCAAGTGCAAAAAAATGATCTGGCCAGAGGAATGGGAGACAGCTAGAAGTGGCCCCAGCTGACATGTCAGAAAGTGGCTATTAGCTGAAGCAGGCAAGCCAAGAACTGCATCATTGCTGACAATTAGATTTTGAATTATTCTTTCATTCTTCAGATATTTTCAAAATGTAATCCAAATCTTTTAGAAAGTTTGTAAAAAGCAAAGTTTGACTGTTGTTTCCTGCAAATAACTATATCACAATACTGTATATCAAATCACAAAACAAGCATATAAAAATAAAAAAAAACGGTATTGATAAAATAAGAAATAAATTAAATGAAATATTCAAAATACAAATAATACACATACTATACTATATTCACAGTTTAAAGCAGAATTTTAGACACCCAAGTAATAGAAGCCAAGCAAATGACAAAATGTAACTAGTCACTTGACAGATTAAGTCACCGGATCTGTAAATCTGCATCTGTAGCTTGATCATTTATAATCTCTTAATTAACCATGTCAAACAATGAGCTACAGGACATCAAGTAGTGAAATTGCATGTCAGTGAAATCTGAATGGTTCCCTCTTCACTTAACTGTATATTAAACATCAAATACGTTGTGATTGCGCTGTCATGTGACATTTTGCAGCGCTTTCCTAAAGGCAAAAGAAGCTGCTCCATTCACAGCAATGTCTGAGTTGCGGATCTGATACAAGCTGATAATTAAACCCGTACTGGTTAAACCGCCTCTGCAGTGCAGAGCGGGATATGACAGGGATTCAGCCTGACTGTGGGGAACAGCAGATGAGTCATCAGCGTGATTACCGCAGGCAGGGCGCTTGAGACAGGCTGTCTAATCTATCGCTACGAGACGACCTCCAAAATGACCTCTGCCACCGCACACTCTGTAAACATACGCAACATCTGCCCACCGCAGCCCACGTCAGTCAAGAATTAGTCCTAAATGAAGCGGCGGGATACGTTTTTAAGAAGCGTGAGTGTGTCCGGCTCAGCGGTCCCCGTTTTGAGCATGTAACGTGGTGAATGTGTTTGCCTCGTGCCTACTGAGTTAATAAGCAGCCTTTTCAATTAGAGCTAATTTGGGTGAAGAGCTGAATGGGGTAGCACAGCTGCAGGAGACTTCACTGTTGCCTATTCATCTGCTCTCTCTCACTTTTTCTCCACTTTTTATGATCCTCTCCTTACAATGGGTCAAAGAGAAGAAATTGTGCCACTTCCCTTAAGTCTGTAGGTGCTGCCAAGCTCAGCGGGGCACGGCTCATATCATACCTTCCCTCAGCAAGTGCCACTCGCGCCTTCTTACTGTCATCTCCCAATTTCCTCTCCTTCTCCCTCTTCCTCGCCTCCCACACAAAGAGAGTCTCCGGTCAGCCAAAGCGGCATCTTTATTTGTTTGTTTGCACTTCAATATCCTGTGAGCCCGGTTGTGTTATCTGTACAACGGGGCCGGCAGAGGGCTGCACTGTTGAGAATGGAGAGGGGCCCCGTGCCTGACAGCCTCCGTGTTTGCATAACTGATTGGGCCCTAATCAAAAGTGAAGCATCAATTCCAGCTCTCCCTGTTCTTCCTCCTGAGGAGAACAGAAGGATAAATGGACGAATGAGAGCTAAAGGAGGGTGTTCTAACATGCTGTTCGTTCCGACTGGGCTGAGAAGGGCGACGACCTTGACGTTGAAACATCCTTCAGCTTTCATCAGCACCAACCGCGTCAAATGCCAGAAATCGTGGTGGAACAGAGATGAGGAGAGATGATTCGCCGTTTGGAAAACTAAAAGCGGTCAGCGCCCAAAGTGGGGCGAGATCAAATGGAGGAAATAAACGAAATGCAAAACAACAACAGGGTCGCGCTATAAAATTATCTTTTGTAAGACCACTTCTACTCGCACACCTCTGGATCAATGCAGCCTTAATCTACAGACTTACGGCAAAATGAGAAGATCTTCTCTCACAGCTTGGGGAAAGCCCGATGGATCCACAGGCTTGCTGGAGAGACACAGAGCTTTAGATGTGTTTCTCATGGATTTATAGCCTCTGAAACACCCTTCTAGGTCTCATAAAAATGAGAAGAACAATGCGTGTGCGTGTGTGTCCTGGTGAAGGGGGAGATAACGGTGAAGGTGGCCTGATCCTGTCAGCTGTTTCTTATCTTATCTACCAGAGGACATGTTAGTATGAAAATGACAATAGCAGCAACACTTGCTCAGAAACTCTGCCATAGCGCCACTAGTTATTTTAGCCTGTATGTCTTTGGGGCGAAGAAAACACTAAATCCATCCGTGATCAAAACTGTTCCCTGAGGAAGACTAGAAAGGTACACTGTATATCGATCATACGCACATAGTGTAGCATAACACGGCTTTGTGCCATTGATAAGCAATTTATAGTTCTTGTTTTCATTAAAAATCCACATGGAAACTTGCATACATGCACGGACTCTGAGAAAACACACACGTGCCATCCCCTGTGACCTGTTACAAATCCAGTCACCTGTGCGGATTACAAGAAGTGCCTTGAAAAAAAATTACCTTCTCTCTTTTCAACAGTCAATTTTTAACCTTCGCTGCAGCCGAGCTTATAGTAAATCCCAGGTGCTATGAGCAGTCTGGAAAAAAAAAAGCTTTTTCACCCTATATGTTCAACACCAAGGTCATTGACAACATGTGAAATGGAAGAGCGAGGGGACCCTTTTGGAGTGGCACTGGGCAGATCATTTTACAAGAAAAGCCAGGGGATTAAATGAGAGGAGAAAAAAAGGCCATTTTTGCACTAGAACTGCAGTTTAAGTCGAGCGGTTTGCAGCCTATTTTCCAGTGAGTCATATGCCAGCAAGACCTTCAGCTCTATATCCAGGGTCAATATCACTAAAAATATGCATTCGATACACTCGATTGCTTTTCAGCTAGCGTTATGAGGCTTTTGGCATGGGCGGACCTGCATGTGTTTATTCGACCGGTTATTTTTAACGTCAGGTGGGAGTTTAGCGTTTAGATATAGGCCTACACATATATTTCATGAAGTGACTTGCTACGTTGTTAGGCTCAGAACTGTTGCAAACATGGCGCTAGGCTAAGACTTCTCACTGAAGAGAGTGAGCCCACAATGATGTTTTAATCCCCCTAACCGGGCTTAGTCACAGCAGCTCTTCCTCAAGCGCCTGCCAATTTACACTTCCTCATTATCTATTACTCTCGTTCCCTCACCCCCACCCGGCTTCGTTTATTTATCTAAGTCGCCACTGGAATATTCTGGCTGCTCTCGACGGTTAGTTTGGGACGCCTGTACGGATTGTTTGAGGTTTATTTGTGCGCTGGCATCAAAGGGGAAGACGGCTAAGTGTTCTCGATGCGACAAACAGCCACCTTTACGCTTAACAGCCATGTCAACAGAAGAATTTCATCGCCAGTGAGGGCCTCTGAGCGACTGACAAACACGAAAAATTTATGCACATAAATAAGGTTGCAACCCCTCTTGAAGATACTCTGATTGCACGGAGATGAGGGAGGCTACATACACATTTACATAAGTACAACTGCATGAGCACAATGGCATTTTGAAATTGTCAAGAGCTGTTTATGAAGAACATATTCATATGTAGTTCCTATAATTCTAGAATTATTCCATGCATAATTTTTACATTAATGCATCTACGTGGACTTGTGCGGTGTTTGATGAAAAAAATTGGATGGATTTGTCCACCCACTATATCAGGTCTGCCTAAAAGCAAACATATTACTTTTAGGTGAATTTTTTTCCTTTTTATTGTAACACATTAGAACAAGTAACACTTTTGACTTTTGACTCAAATTCATAATTTTCTGCTTATTAATAGTTACCAAGTAAGTCGTTAAATTTAGGTATGGGGTAAAATTAGGGATCTAGAATAAGGTCATGTGCTTAATTAGCACTAATAAATGGCTAATATTCTAGCAATATGCATGGTAATAAGCAATTAATAGGTGTCACAGTAAAAAAATAAAGGGCTACCTTTTTATATATATATATATATATATATATATATATATATATATATATATATATATATATATACACACACATACATATATACATATATACACATATATACATATGTTTTTTTGTTTATTTTTCCAGTAGAGATAAAAAGCAAACACACACGTATCAGAAATACATACTGTGCAATTAAAGCAGTACCAGATAATCCAGTGAGCAGAACATCATACTAAAATATACTATGCACGTTTTGATTCTGTTTTGGGCCATCAGGTTATCAAAGCTCAGTTCTGAGCACTGAGCCGTGAAATAATAGAGCTGCTTTTCTGCATCATATTTATCCCAGACAAAAAAAAAAACCTGTCTTTGTCGGGATGGCCTAAAACCCTGCTGAGTCAAGATTTTGGCGATCTGCTGAATCATATTGTATAGTTGAACATATGAAATATATCTATGAAAGGAGAGAAAACGAGATGCCCACGGGCTCGTTTGTAGCTCGCACGGGTTTTAAAAGCATCTTGTGTGGCGGTGTTATCTGTAAAGCTACAAGCATGTGGATGTGGGGCTTCAGCAGGGGGGCGAACAAGGCAATATGTGTGTGTCTTTGTACATCAAGATGTATAATGCTTGAGTATGTCGATGTGTATTTAAGTATAAAGCGCCACGGCAAAGTTTTCAGCATGGGGCTGTAGTGAGAGGCAGGGATGGGTGCGTGTTGGTGTTTGTGAGTTTGCCGGTCAGCAGGGAGGCCATTACCAGACAGCAGCAGGAGAGAGAAGCACCATACAGAGCTTAACAAGATGGAACTTACCAGGGAATTGGTAGCTGTAGCTTGGGGCGAAACCAGTGTATCCTCGGCCATACGTTGCTACAATGTTTGGATAACCTGAGGGGAGAGAAGAAAATCCAGGGATGTGATAAACCGCTCAGACCGCCCAGAGCTTCCCTATCACGCCAATAAATCAGCATGCCATTTAAAATACACATACGAGCGAGACGCAAGTGGAAGCGGCTCCTCTTTCAGCACAGAACCGCAGCCCTCCCCGCCAGGCTGCAATGTAACAGATTAGCTGGCTAGCGAACTTCAGTTTGCAGTGATGAACAGCATAAACATCACAAGACACAATCTCGCTTCATTCCCTGGGGCTCATCCCTCTTTTTCCCCTCGCTGAGGGAACGGACATGTCTGCGGCTGTCATCTCTCTCTCCCTCCCTCCTTTTTTTCTCACCTCTCCACTGTCATTGATCGATAACCCTTCTTTTATAGCCCGGGCTAATCGATCATGAAGGACACGACAGCGCGAGACAATGGCAGGCTGATAGTTGTGGCAGGACATCACGGATTAAAGTCCCTCCGCGCAGCGCAGCCTCGGCCTCCTGCGCGCTAATACCGACAGGATGGCACGAATATGATTGAGCGATTGCAGAAGTCATTCGAAAGTGGAGCGAAACGCTGCAAAAGCGCACTAAGGCCGCAATCTGTTTTTTTGCTGAGGCAGAACTTTTTAATGATGACGCTCGGGCGAGTGAGCTGGCTTCCCCTTGACTATTTTATTATCTGAAATACATCTTGTTTGGGAGCAAGCAAAAAAACACACCATCAGCAGCGTTTACAACACTGGAACGCATCCTGCTCGTGCTGTTAAGAAAAAGTGGGATGCGACCCAACGCACATGCTCGAGTTGTCTCTCTGCCAGCATTGAGCGGTGGGCAGCCGCGTGTCCCTCTTTACCAGGCTAGAGCCCAAAGACCCATTGTTCTTATTCTGTCACAACGGCTTATTACAGCGTGAGCCTAGACACTAATTATCTGGACGCCTTTCAAACAGAAGGAAAAAACGTTTTCCAATGTAAGTGAACGTATAAGCCATACTGCTGACGCAAGCGCCCAAGGGAGCAGGCCGCTAGAATCACGTGAAAACAGTATGTGTATATATATATATATATATATATATATATATATATATATATATATATATATATGTATATGAAAACAGTATATATATATATATATATATATATATATATATATATATATATATATATATATATATATATAATACTGTGCCATCCAAAAGTGTGTTATTCACCACCAGCCCTGTTTCTTCCCTCCCAAACACACCTGAAAGATTTCGCTAATAGTTATTGGCTGTGCACAGTACGAGCTTGCACCAAATGATCGCTAGTGGCTTATCCTTGGCTCTTGGCCACAAATGTGAGTTGGTGTTGGAGAGAATAAATACACTCCACCGCAAGTTAGGCTAGACATAACTCGGATCAATTCGGTTTGACATTGCAGAGGCAGACTGGTGGGAAGTAGTCTATGTGAAGATATTGATCCTGTCAAAGTTTCTTTGGTGAGGGTCAGCGCTATAGTAGAGGCTTAAAAGAAATAACTCGCTTTTATGAAGTTTTCTGTCGTTATTGACTGGTTCTGAAAGGAGGCTTTTGTGCCAGTTGCGGTAAATGCTATGTAAACCACAGAGTCGGTTTTAAAATCAAAGACCATTCTTGAGGAAAGTTCAATTCTGAGGGAATCAGGATGAGGAGGAGGATGGGATAAAAGTATTAAATATACTACTGCCTGAAGTATACAGAAAAATGTTGCAGAACCCATTCTCTTTAAAGGGATATGACTACTTTTCAGGATATACCAGTCTCTCTATGCTTTTCTGCTCCATAAAAAACTTTACCTTGTAACCTTGCCTCCAAACTACACGCTTAAATGTTTTTTTGCAGCAAGGTGGCCATCTTTAACTTTGCTCCTTCCGAGTGCTGTGTCATATGTTTGTGAAGCCTTAATATCTGGGCTGCTCTGTCTCTCTCGAGACTACAGCGGCTCTGTGTACTTTACTCTTAAGGAGGAGCAAATGCCAGACGCCCAGACTAAATATACATGACATGGGCTTTTCCTGTGACATTTAGAGAGATTACTTTAAATGTAGAGGGATGGGGTTCTGTTGACAGTAGGGGATTAACATACTGGTAGGGCCAACACCTATGGGAACAAAACACAGAAGAGAGAAATCAGTAGTGCTTTAAGGCCTACAACTTTTCAGTTTTTCTGAATTCACAGAGTCTGCTTGAAAACGTGTTGTGGGATACAGTTCATACTTCTGCACAAAAGCCTGAAATTACTTGATCACTTTTTTGAAAATAAATAATAATAATAATGATGATAATAGTATATATAATTTATCAACTTTGGAAATATTATTACAATTTAAAATTACATTTCTATTTTCAATCTCAACTGTATAATGAGATTTACTCCTTTGATAGCAAAGCTGAATAAATGCATCCTTGCTGGCTTTCCCAAATGTTGTTGAATTTATTGTTTGAAAATATTCTTTGCTAGGCCTAAACTCAGGTTTGTTCTAAACAAATAAGCAAGTACAAAAATACAGCCACACCCTCAATTTCAACCAAAGGGCTGTTTGCTAACATCCTGCTGTTTGCTAGTGTAGAGCCTTCACACAAAAGCTCACAATAAGACTGTATTTGTCAGAATACACTGCGAACAAAAGTTGAACAAAAACATGTTTTATGCCACTTCTGGCTGAACTAAACAGAAAAATCACATAGGGTACCAATTTTTCCCAGAGACATTCCTCCACCTCCTTGTCAAAACTATTCAGCTCAATTGTCAGAACTAAATGGCTCTCCTCTGCGTTTAATGACCGAGCTAAGCCTCAGCGTCAAGCAGTGGGCTCAACAAAGGGCCACACCATGAGACCACCTCCAAAAGCACCAGACCGCCGTAGCTTTGACGTCCTATAACAAGTGGCAAGACTCCATGTTGGAGTCAGAGATCCTCGGCAGGAGACGAGACTGAGCCAGACGAAGCAAAACACAAGGGGGAGAAAGAGAGGTACCTGAGCCTGAGGAGAAGACTCATTAAACCAAACCGTCACCACAGCAGACACCTTCAGTCTCCCGGCAACGCTGTAAATAAAGACTGTCACTTAATCTGGCCTAGTGGCGACGGCCTCGCCCTCTTATTTGCTATATTAATATGCATGCTAATGTGCCCATTTTATGGCTCAACAGTTTCGATTCACTGTAAAATCAATTATCCATCTGGTAAAGCTGCACTTTGCGCTGGCTGAGATGTGTATTAATTTTAGCAAACATACATGAGGCCCAGCACAATAAAGATAAATAGCTCGATTAGGTGTGGTAAACACCGTTGCTCAGAGCGGGGCTCTAATGAGATTTCGGCACATAAGGAATTGCAGTTCCTTAAATAATGAGCCTTGTTGATTTTTGTATGCAAATTACCAAAAGGAATGTTTCGCTGTCCTGCTTTCCAATTTCATTTAGATAAGACGGTGTTGCGATCGAGTGAGCGCGACCCCCTTTAACCGGCTCTCTGCTCCCACTGTCTCCGTCTTCCTCCCTTTCTGTTTGTTCAACACTGATCTGCTTTAAACCCTAATAAGCTCATGACACCCACTTGCGGCGTAATTTCATCAACCTCGACGCGAGTCGACTTGAGCTGACATCGCGCTGTTGGCACTATGAAGTTGAATGATATCATAGACTCCAACAATGCTAGGGGGCGCTGGTCATTGGCGCGAGGTCTCGACAAGCGGTCTCATGAACCGAATAACCGACGAACAGGCGAAATCGTCCTCCTCTGAGGTCAGTTTGTTGAAATCATAGGTTCATAACTCAACATTACTTACATTTTCCTCTTCATTTAGCACTATAATGCGGAGCCCTGCTCTGGTGAGGGTCGGTTAGGGATTTGGTGGGGCTGGAGCGGAGCTGGCTGAATATCAATAGCATATTTCATGCGGGCCCGGCGAGGATGCTTCATCAAGTCAAATTACGGGCAGGACGACCTCTCCTGCAGCTTCACCCATTAGCTGCCATTCGCATTCTGCACCAGGCATCAAACGATTTATTTGCTTCAGTTACTTTCAGCAGACGATCAATCTCACAGTAATTATCTCTTGTCACTGGAGCTGGTTGGAGAGGGGGGGTTGAAGTTTGGGAGGGGGGAGATGAGAGGCGGGTATTCTTGTCTGATTCTACGTTTCCTGTCCTCTTGACACACGTCAAATCTACAGAAAAACGTCAAGACAAGCTTTTGCCGGTGTCGGGATGACGGCTCTGGTGTTTGACGGGTTCCTGTGCTCGTCTCTGTGATAGCACGCACGTGTCGTATCCGTGAAGACTCTGAAGCGGGGCTCCCAGCAGAAATGGAGAGGAGTTTCAACTGGCATGGCAGTCGTAGAGCCGCTAGCAGAGCGTGGAGACGTTAACGCGAGCGCAGTGCCAGCATCGGAGCGCCGGTCCCAGTGCTCTCTCCAAGGAGCTCTTTCAATGGGCTGTTGCCTCTCCCTGTCTGCCTGTTCCAACATTATGATTTGGCATTTTGTTCTCTGAGTTTACAGTGATGCACTTGTTCCACACCATCAAGCCCAGCATCTATGCTTAAAGCGTGAACACATATATTTACGAATATCATTCTGAAACGACCATTTGTCTTTGAGGTCAGCGTGAGACAACATTTGCTCTAAAATCACATTCAGTGGGTAACTGGATCTAGATCCAGTGAGCACACTATTTACTAATATACACATATATTTTTTTAACTAATAAAATGTAGCTCTGTAATCAATCAGTCTGCATTTGGGTTATTCGTTTTTGCAAATAAACTTCATATATATATATAATAATTGTCGATTATTCCCTTGAAATTTGTACAACATTTAATGTAAATTGTAAATTGCAAAGCCATATTTTTAGATGAAAATAAGTTATAAACAACTGAAAAACTTAAAATTTAAAAATATATTAGAACGGATATAGAAAAAAAGCTTTACTATAGTATTAAACCTAAATGAACTACACATTGGTTTGGTTTCTTTAAATTAAAAAGTTAAAATATGTATAGTATTATAATGCTATACTAAAATTAAAATTAAAACAATGCAAAAACTCTTAAGATGAAATGTAGAAAGAAAAGAACATCTTAAGCACACAGAAAAAGATTTTGAACAGTTACTTGACGCGTTTAACAATTATGTAATTGTAAGTGCGATTAAAATTTGATAAATTGTGAAGCCCTAATATTTACATTTATATGTACATTAATTTTATATTTTTATATTAAATTTGTTTATTACTTAACTATAATGTATACTAAATAACATCATAATTTTGCATACATGTGGTTTGACTTCTTTTTTTGGACAAACATTGTGAACTTATTAATAATTTATTTTATTTTTTTCTTCAGACAAAAATACACATGGACAAGTATTTTGCAAGCGGAACGTCCAAAAATAAAATGTTTGTCTTTAAAATCTTTTATGAAAATGTCAGAACTTTTTTACCCTCTAATTGTCAACCCTTCCTCTACAATCACCGGTCATATAGAGATCACAGTAAGCTACCCGTGCTGGTCTATTCGTAATAGCCGTTTTTCACAATCCAATCAAATCCCATTGGCTAAAATAAAGCCACAGTCTACATTTTTTAAAGCTGCATTACCGAAGTAAAATGGGCTGAATGCAGTTTCATGCTGATTTTAAATAAGCACCCCAGTCAATGATCAGATTACAGCAGTGATTGACAGTGTTAATGTATGAATAAATTGTAAGCAGGAAATTGAGATGACACTTACTCAGCATGCCCATTCCCAGCATAAAGGCGTCCATGGTGTAGGGGAGACCTCTGGCTCTCCCCCGCGTCCCTGGAGGAAACATCACTTCCTTCGGCTGGGCCTTCTTACATTCTACCTGTGGATGGAGCACAAAAGATGTTGTTTCAGTACTAATAACTCCACTTATTGCATCAAGGTACTGTCCGACTATTACAAATGTCCTGCCCACAGAGCACAAGAACAGCGTTGCTCGTATCTGGCTTGTGTCACCTTGCAGACAAACTATCAGAGCTCTCATAAGGATAATATATCAATTGTTAGAAAAATGAAAGGAACTAAAACAAACACTATTCAGTCAGTGAAATCAAAAAAATGCTGTTTGTGTGCATCTCAGTTGGTAATGTACTGCCTTAATGTCGCTGTAGTTTTTTTGAGAGAGCGCTTTTGATGTTTGTATGTTTACGAAGGCATGCCGTTCAATGTCTTCGGGCAAAAAAGGGAAAAAAAAGTTGTTTTTATTTTTATCTTTTGCTTCCTCATCATTCCCCTACTGTCTTGCCACTCCAATCTGGTCCTCATCACCGAACCATTTCTACCCAGGGCACTTCCCCCTGATCACCCCCCAGCCAGTTCCCTGCCGCCTTCTACTGATAATTTTCCTGCTGTGCTGACTGACATTTCGCCCTCCTCCACAATGCACGGTTAAAAGTCTGTTCATGACAGAACACACAGAGTGGGCGTTGAGAGTGACAGACCAACTGCAAACACCGGCATCAAAATTAAGTACAGCTCCAGAATGAAGGATCCGTGGGTTTGCGGTAGTGACACAGTAAGAAATATCAACCCTAACATTGTACACGGCATTGTGCGCACAATGTGTCAACAAAGCCTCAACCACCTGAGAGATGCAGCCTCTTTTTATTTAAGCCCAATGAAAGCACAGATGACCGGGAGGATACGTTAGTGTCTGACAGATTGATTACTGGTGCATGTATACACTCCATCGGGCACACATCGCCTAGGGTAAGTATAGTGGTAAATGCACATGAACGGCTTATTGGGATTGACTATGAGCACTATGAGGGGCTCTTGTAGGGCATTTTAGACAATCTGTCCTCACCATGTCAACCTCTATTTGTCCATTTATATTATAGACGCTTGCCTGCTCTTCTCTGGAGCTTCGGTTTGACTGGCTAACGGCAAATGCACACTACATCACAGAAGTTCAGCACCCCTTCATGTCACGTGATTTAAAATATCAGTATGAATGTTAAATGAATAGAATAATTTAAAACCTGGGCGTTCTAACTGGTGACTGGGAATATATATATATATATATATATATATATATATATATATATATATATATATATATATATATATATATATATATATATATATATATATATATATATATACACACACACACACACAATACACTATATTGCCAAAAGTATTTGCTCACCAGCCTTGACTTGCATATGAACTTAAGTGACATAACATTCCTAATTCATAGGGTTCAATATGAAGTCGTCCATAACAGCTTCAACTTTTCCACAAGGTTTAGGAGTGCGTTTATTCGAATTTTTGACCATTCTTCCAGAAGCGTATTTGTGAGGTCACACGCTGATGTTGGATGAGAAGGCCTGGCTCTTAGTCTCTGCTCTAATTCATCCCAAAGGTGTTCTATCGGGGTGAGGTTAGGGCTCTGTGCAGGCCAGTCAAGTTCATTCACACCAGACTTGATGGACCTTGCTTTGTGCACTGTCATGTTGGAAGAGTAAGGGGCCAGCTACAAACTGTTCCCACAAAGTTGGGAGCCTTGAAATGTCCAAAATGTCTTGCATTGCACTTGGTGATGTATGGCGTTTGGATGCAGCTGCTGGCATCCTTTGCACAGGTGGCATCCTATCACAGTTCCACGCTGGAATTCACTGAGTCCCTGAAAGCGACCCATTCTTTCACAAATGTTGGTAAAAACAGTCTGCATGCATAGGTGCTTGATTTTATACACCTGTGGCCACGGAAGTGAATGGAACATCTGATTCAGATTATTTGGATGAATACTTTTGACAACAGAGTGTATATACAAACAATGTACACATACACACAAACACACACATACACATTCATTTTATTAGAATTTTGCTATTTAAATTAAGTGAAAATAGCCATAGATTCTATTTACACCAATAAAATAGCAGGATTTTTACTACTTGCCAATTATTTGCACCTTAGTATTGTAGCACATTATAAAACAGTATGCAATAATAATCTATTATTGTAAATTACAATTTTAATTCAAATTACTAAATGAATGCCACCTTATTGGGAAAAAATAAGCCCTCCCTTCACCTACCCTAACTCTACTCGATACTTTATGTTAACGTTTTGATTACTTTATTTTTATAAAATAAATAAATAAATGCCTTTCTGATGTGATACGAGATTTGAAAAGGGGAAAAAAAACCTGTCAAATGGCGAAATAAAGCTTGATGTCAATCACGTCAAAAATGGCTACAGCACATGCTTTACCATCTAAACCCCTGGAGCTGTTACACAATTGTCTTTAGACCAATTACATGGGCGGAGCTAGTGTAAATAGCCTTTGCCAATTAGCCACATAATAGCTGGGGGTCTTTTACATCAAAAGGTTACACTTGATCTAAATAAATAAAGTTTGGGATTAGAGAATATTAAAAATGAAAACAAAAATAAAGAAACCAAAAATCACAATAAATGAAACAAAATTGATCTGAATAATTAATGTGCATTAAAAAACTGGAAAAAAAAACCCCTACAAAAAACACAAAAGAAAAATAATTAAAGGTGTATTTTTCCTAAATTTGTCTGTGTTTGCACATTGATATTCCACTATCTCAGCTGTTCTAGCACATCAGCTTTCTACAGATCTTCCAGACACATATGTGATGTGCATAATCTTACAGTCCATTTTAATTGCCAAAGCCCAAAATAAAAATTAATACCTTCGAAAAACTGGCAGAGCTCTTCTAAATTAATTAATCCACCCAGCATGTAACACATCAAGCTAGGTGACTGTATGACAGTATGTTGACCTTGATGTTAATGGCAAAAGAAAATATCCTTGAATTTCATCACCTAAAGATAAAAGAAATCCAGATATCTGTTAGAGATAACGCCTCCATTCTCTCAAATGACCTTATATGTCAACAAATGTGCTAAAAGAAAGCTGCATTTTCACGCTTTCAGCGGACTAACAAACTTCAGACATCGCAGCTCAAACGCGGCGGTCTCTTTTCCAAAAAGGAGCACAAAAACCAACAAGCACTCGCAATCAGTATTCAGGTCCTCAGGACTTCTCCAAATACAACATGCCTTCATTAGGCACTGGCACTAAAGAGAGAGCGTGTGTGTGTGAGTGTGATGCGTGTAATTATGTCAGTGTGTGGTTTCAGTGATGAGGTCTGCAATCTCTGTGTGTTGCTAATAGGCGAGGAAAGCCTGGCTTCCGATCTGACTGTCATCAATGGGCATTTAAGAGCCATGACTACGGCTTCACATTATTACTTAACTAATTACCCTCGTCAGTTGAGGTAGGCCAATGATGAGCTCCCTTCCCTCGTTAATGAAACTACGAAGGCCCGTGGCTAATGACCTGAGAGCACAGGGCAGCTCCGTTATCACGCCTGCACAGGGGGAGAAAGACAAGAGGAGGAAAGGACAGGAGGGAAAACTGATGATGGCTGGATGTCTGCACTTTTGGACCAAATCGGGGCATTGACTTTGAAACAAAGACCAACCGAAAACCTTAAAATGAAATGCAGCCGCGTTTGTGTGCGATATTAAGGCATTATGAACTTCTTCTGTAAAAAATGTGGGGAAAAGAGAAAAAAAAAACTGTTGTGGCCTAGAACTTCTTCTGTAAAAATATCTTGACTTTTTTTTTTTTTGTGAAATGTGAAATGATAAAATCTAAATTTAATAAAATAGACAAAATGATTACAATATTAATTTTATCCAAATTAATATACAATATATTTTTATATAAAAAAGTATAGCCACAAAATTAAAAAGTAAATTTTTTTATTTTACAAATTCAACATTAAATAGTATAATGCTCAAAAACTATATTTAAGTATATATTATTGTACTTAAACACTTATACACATATTTTAATCTATATTAATATTTGAATGTATATGGGTAAGATGTATGAACGTGTCCTATGGTGATGTAAAAATGTAAAACAAAAACAACAAAAAAACAAAACATTGAACATTAAAGATAACATTGAAGATAAACCTTTAGCTTTTCCAATATAACTTTAGGTAGGTTTTAGGAACTATATCCTCTAAAAGAAGATGACACTGAAATTGACAATAAAATACAGTTTTAATGTTTTTTTATACATACATAAGCAACTAAAAGCTATGCCATAAGCCACTTGAGGCCATGCTATAAGTTAGGTCAAAAGTGGTTGTTGGGATGTCTACGCATGTTGTGCACAAGTCCACATCCACATTTAAATTCAAAATAACGTCCCTTGTAACTCACTGCTTAATTATATAATGTTTAAAATTATTTATATAATGACTTATTAATGAAGGCTAAGTGTAACCAAACGTTTTATTCGTGCGTTTAGCCCTGCCACCTGTCTAATGACCGCACTGCCACACAGAGCCCAACAGAGACTTCAAGGTGTTTATGTGTGTGTGAATGCAATCAAAACCCCATAATATCTCACATCTAGCGTTCACCCCAGAGAGCAGGTTAAGTGGAAGTCTAGGGTGGAAAGGATGACAGCAGAGATGAGAACAGGGTGCGTCCACTCGCCTCGCTAATTGTCGGGAAATCATGAGCGGGAACACAGTAACGGTGGGCTGGAGCAAATGTGGCCATTAGTGTCCGTGTCCCTGGCAGAGCCGGTGTGAGCGGGCGAGAGGTGTGAGACAGGATCGATCAGCTCCAGAGAACACACACGCGGCTTATTAGCCGGCTGGTTAGGGATAGATTAGATCCAATCTGCTAATCTGCTGCCCTGACCTTGTGACAAGAAATGTCACTCGCACTAAAACTTCAGCCACCTGTTTTGACTTTGAAAAGCGGGTGATTTCACAGAAGCTACATTACTCAAAGACTCAGAGCAGGCTGATGACTGCTGGGGTGCTCGACATACAAACCAATCTTTCATAAATGTAGATCAGGAGCATTGTGCAAAACGTACAGGAAGCGTGTTCCCGAAAAAAGAAAAGAAAATGACAATCTATGACATACATACACATGCATAGAAAATACACAAATTTTTACAGCACTAATATATAGACAGACAGATGCAGATAGAAAAAAAATAATAAAGAAATAAATAATAATAAAGGTTATTTTATTTCATTCTTTTGCTGGCTGAACCATTTAGTATTTTCTTTTATTTTCAGAGTAATCCAGCACTGATACTGGTGCCCTCCTAAAAATAATAATAAAAAAGAAAAATAAAAAATAAATACTAAATAGAAAAGACAATGTTCCTCATTGAGATAAATCCTGAAAATTAACTTCCTGCTATTTAAATGAAAATCAGAATTAGCATAATCATATTGCAATAATAGACCAGCATGTGCGGTAGACAAAGACAATCAATAATCTGAAAATGTTCACTTTGAATAATCCACTGTGAAAAGAAAGAAAGAACGAAAACCTCAAGAGAAGCTGCAAAACACAAGACAGTTAAATTTTGCTCCTTAAAGCAGATTTGCTTCCCTTTCAGCGAGAGTGAGAGAAAAAAAGCGTTCTCCTCTGACAGGGAGGATAAAGAAGAAATGAATCAGAAAGCTGATTCATTCACTCCAACTCTTTTTTACTTTCAGAACTGCAGAACTGCAAAAAGCTGGGCCGCCCGCCTGCCTCACTCTCGAGAGTTTGGGATCACATAATGCCTGACATGAAAGGCACTTAACCAAACTCGATAAATAAATATGCATTCTAAACAGGCAGAGCCCCGCGAAAGAGGGACACCTTCACGAGCCCTGCCGAGCTGAGATTGTCACAATGATGGAGTTAGAATTCCTTGCGCCTGCTGTATATCTGAGGTGGGCTGCCTGAGGAATCAGTCTTATTTCCACCCTCCGTACCACACGAGATCGTTCATAAAGTCAGGCAGAGAGGCAATCGACTGGACCCCCCTTCATTCAGACATCCATTTTTCATCTTTGATATTGAGCTCGAAAAACACTTTTCATATCCCAACAGCAAATAAAGCAGGTCAAAAGAAGAGGCTTTTCAATTCTTTAAGAATAACAAGGTTTTTCTTTTATGTTTCCACACCGAATAGTAAATTAAGTAGCAAAATTAATCAAATCACATGGACACACAGTCCTGTATCTTCATTTGGGAAAATTTTAAGTACAAAAAGACTATTAGGGAATTTTTTTTTTTTTTTTTAAATCAGGATTTCAAATTTTCCAGAGTAGTTAACAAAAGTGATTTTATTTATTCATATTTGACAAAAAGTGCCTTGTGTTCACCAAAATATGCATTGCATTCTAACATTTATTCCAGTAGCTAAAATTTCAATCTTTTCTGCAGTGCTTTTCAGCCCCATGACAAAAATATTATTAAAAAAACATTTTACCTTAGTTGCAGGCATAGTACATGTGAGTTTGCAGTTCATATTGAATGCAATCGGCTTCAATATTCTGCTTTACATGGAATATTGGCAAAAACATCGTTCTCTTAAGTTATCCTCATGGCCTGTAACCCACAAAGACTGATTCACAAACAAATGACTGCTATGAACTGCTTCTTTTTGTTGAGTAACATACATACTTAATGAGTACTTAATGAGTTCATATGTATCTCGTGGTTCTTTTGATGAACTGTAAGGCCAAATAAGTGGGATGAGGCAATATGACGAATTGGTGACTGAACTGAACCCATCAGTGGTTAAGGAAACTAAATCCGATTCACACTTTTCTTTTGTAATAAAACTTGTTTAATCTTTTTTTAAACAGCATTTTAAAGATGTTCAATATCACTGTGCATATGTTCTTGATTTTATGTTTGCTGGCTCTGTAAGGAGGGGAATGTACGATTTTTGCAGCATACGGCACGCACAGGAGAAGCAAACTCATATTTAAATTTAATGTGGAAGCAACTGTTCTCAAGTATGTAGATATATACACACATTCAAACCTCAAGCTGTCTTTAACAGGCCCAGTACAGAATGTGTGTGTGCGCGTGTCTGTGGTATCACATCAAATATAACATATTTAAATGTTATCACAGCTTTCTCGGTGAACTCCTGTTACATCACTGCGCGAGAGGTCACGCCGTACGCGGCATCTTGTTTGTACAGTTCCCAGAGATAAAACAGACATGAGAGGAAAGGGGGAGAGAAAAAAAAAAAAAAAAACCAACCCCCTGCTCTTTTGCCCAGAGGCACCAGAATTCTCGGCTTAACACTGAGGCATAATTCATCGCAACTTGAATTAAATTACATTGGAGACTTGGGGCTCCCGTACATTATTGATACACTTACAGCTATTCCATCTGACACAGAAATCTATATTCGCCAACAAAAAAGAAAGCCTGTCAGAGGCTATTTATGCCTCCCAAACTGAATGTCTGTTTCAACAACGTGTTACAGTGAGAACCCTGGTAAGCACATACAGATGAAGAGAAAAAACCCCCACAAAGACTCAGCAACTTCAGATGTAATCAAGGCTTAGCTCTGGTGTAAGTTAGAGAGCGAAACGCAACCTCACACAAAGGCTCGTCCTGCATCTTTATTACACAATTTTTACTACTTATTTACCTTGAAACTTGACATTCTCTAACAGTAATATAATGTATTTGACAAGATCAGTTAAATAGCTGAGGGTTCCACAAAAAAAAAAAAAAAAAAAACGGAGATAAAAATAAGCATCTGGATTTTTGATGATATAAAAAAAAACAACACAGTAAAACTTGTCAATTATTCATTGTTAAAGTCACTGTTAGCAATATTTTAATGAGTAAACAGAACAAAGCATTTCTGTGGAATGACCCCTGTGCCTCTGCTTTCTTACTCTCTTTATCTTTATATATTTCACTCATATGCGCGCACACACTCGCACCCTTTTTCCTCTGGTTTTGTCCGCCCTTCTATTTAAGCCGCGAATGTGCTGATTCTCCTCCTTTCTTTGTTGTGACATTTCCAGATCTCGGAGAGCTCTCCGGAAACAGCCTGCTCTATTACAACCGGCTGAATTACTGTAATCTTTTCAAATATCACAATCCCCTTCCATTAGCCCAACCTACTCTTAAGATACTGTGGCAGGAGTGTGTAAATACATCTACAGTCACCACACACAAAGCGACAATAAACATCTATTAGATAAAAAGGGCTAAACAGATCTGGGTTATTAGAGAGGGGGACAAATAAACAGACACACTTTGAAACGTTCTTAGCTGTTATTTACTAAAAGAGAGAGAGAGAGAGAGAAAAAAAAGAGTCCTACAAAAAAGGTTTTTACACCTGCTTTGGTTAGTTTACTTCATTTACTGTTTAAGTCATTTACAAACATATTTCCCCATATTGCTTGTGCTTTGCAAATCATTTTGTATAAGGATCTCTGCTGTACAGAGACTTCATAAATTACTGGAATAAGAACTGTTTTTGTTCACACAATGTCAACGTAAGGCATCCAAAATAATATCCTTTGCGAAATATTATCTTTTGTGTTCCATGAAGTGATATAAGTTTGGAATGTCAAGTGGGTGACTTTTTAGTGGACTATCCCTTTAAGAAATGTATATTTATATATTACAGATGATCTACATGCTATTTTCACTTCAGTATTTGCTGATGTGGCCAGAAATATTCAAGCTAAAAATGATTTGCGCTTTGAACCCCACACACACACACACACACACACATATATATTTTATAATCCAACATTTTTCAGCAAAACCAAATATTTAAACAGACTGGGATTTGGTACAAGGCTGCTAAATGAAGCAGGCATGAAAGCACACTAACTCTGCACTGTCACTGCTGTTTGCACCACATCTTGAAGATAGCTTCAGAGAGCCACAAGCCTTCAGGCCAAAAAAAAAAAAAAAAAAAAAAAAGAGCGGGAAAATAGGAGTCATTTTCTCCCATCCTGAACTGACACTTTTTCCCTCTTCTCTCCTCACAGCGGTAGATTATCTTCCAATGATAGCGCAGGCCGGGGCCTCAGCGCGGCAAGGCAGACACTAAATTGGCCTGCCGACACACTCGGCACTTATCATACATGCTAATGGCCCGGCTCGCTGTGGGCAGGCGGCAATCCTGGCTGGGCGGCCAGGGCACACTGAGAAAGGAAGGGCGGGAACGGTAATAGAAATGAGAGCGACAACCTCCACACTGCCCGCAGGAGGCAAGGGCACTGCCAGGGAGGACATGAGCACAGAATTCACATCATTCTGCCGCAGGCACGCATGGGTCTGGTGCAGCATTGCTCTTTACGCGTTAAGGGCGAGGAGGGTATTGACTGAGTACTTGATCGCTTAATAACGGGACGGCTGAAGGAAAGGATGTGCTCCTGAATATGATGTGACGAGAGATGACTTATGCAGTCCATACTGTCTCAAGGTTGGAGAGGTGATGATTCCCAGAGGGTGAGAGTGAGGTAATGATAGAGAATCAAAAGGAGCGGGAGATAACATGTGCAGTCATACGTCTGTGAGAACTCCCAGAGAGAAGGTTTACATGGGGTCAGGATACAGTCACTTCTTCCATGGTGTCAAACAGCCACCAGACTATAAATAACACTTCCTGGGCTGGGACCTAAAATTAGTCTGCTATTGAACGCTTCCTCACTCAGCTGTGGGTCACAATGCTCCAACATCCCACTAGTCGATTAGTGAGACTGGGTACTTATTTATTTTTAGTTTTAACGGTTTTAAATGGGAGTGCTTTAATTAGCATATCATACATTAGCTGCTAGCGTTTGGCAAAGTAAAGGTCATTTCCACTATGCAGTGCACTTTCAAAAAAGTGTCTGTGTGTACAGATTTATATATCCTGGTGGGGACTTAAACCTGAATACACACAGACTCATGGGGACTCGTGTCACAGTTGGGGCCTAAATTGTGGTCCCCATGGGTACAAAAGACTATAAATCATACAGAATTAGTTTTTTTGCATTTCCTGTGAGAGGTAGGTTTAGGTGTAGGGCTGGTGCAGGGGGATGGAAAATACGGTTTGTATTTAAGGTTTGTAAATACAGAAGAGTTGCGGTAGGTTTAGATTAGAAAATCAATAAAAAATAGTAAATGAATAGCAAATTTATCTGAAAGTGTAACAATGCAGACAGGTTTTGTGTGTGTATAAGAAATTATTTTAGCTACATTTAGGTTAAATGTATACTTATTAATTATATAAATTGCACTTATATTAAACAAGGCTACATATATATGATTTAGAGTATGATTTATTTAGTAATTAAAAGTATTTAAAGTACTGATTTCCATTTATAAAAATATGCATATGATATAAATTGTTTGTATTACAATTCCGTGATGTTTAAAGTTTCCACATGACAGGAATGACCCATAATGACCCCTCTAACTACAGTAGAAATACGATCACAAAACTTTCTTTTCCTTTTCCGGTGCCTCTTCTGAAGGCATTTTCCAATGGACAAACCGCAGGGACAGTGCTAAAGTCATCCTGGCGCTTTATAGCCGTCCAGGTGATTTCAACCACTTACCCAGCACAGTCGGCTCACGTTCACACAGTATTCCTTCATGACAGAACGCACCGGGGGAGATAAAAGTCTCTGGAATGCCTGATAAAATAGAGAATGTTTGGAATGGGACTTCAGAAATAAGCTCCCACACAGACGTAACAGGATATTATGACTCTGAATGTGCTGTTCGAAAGGGATGGAAAATAGTCAAAACAACCATTATGGTCTGTCTATTAATAGTAATTCCCAACCATATCTGCTCAATCTGGAACTAGTTGCGCTGTGCTTTAGTTTAATTGTTTTCATTGATAAAATAATCAAGAGATAATATGTGTTCAGCTCACTAAATGATTTACTTCTGAAGTGGAATTACATTTCAAACGAATCTCTAAAAAGTTCACTTCAAGGTAATCTCCATCCATCAGAACCTCTTGGTGTGGGATCTAACCTGCCTGCTGGATGCTGCGTTCCTGTCTCCAAGCCTGTGGATCAAGGAAATGTCTTCTGAATGTTTAATGTCTGGCTACATTTCCAGGCCAGATATCAAATGAGCTGATCAGGAAGCTTGGGGTCTGTAGAGACCTCCACCGGTCCAGCTTTCCAGATCCTGGAACCATTTAGGGTCATTTATGGTTATCCAGGGCCCTGGCAGCTCGAGAACGGCCTTACTGGGTCAACAGAGCCTCTCTATAAACAGCTACTGAGCCTGGCTCGCTCTCTGCTCCACAGCCTGGGGTCGAGGGTCACAGATGGTGCCTCTGAAGATGGCGGCTCACCAAGCAGGCAGTCGACGTACAAAGCTGGCATTTCCGCAAGCAGAGGGAGATCATTACGGCCGCTGTACAAAATATTCATGATAATAACAATATTACCATGGTCGAATTAGCAAGTCAAATATGCACACAGGCCTGCTAGCAGATGAGGCTTCAGAGACCACTTTGATCTTGTTGGCAAAAGCAACTTGATGATGGCAATTGAAATCAGTAAGAAGAGCAAAAGAGAGCAAAAGGAAGGACAGGGTTTCCGCCCAACACGCCTTGACCTTTTTCTTGTTTTTTTTTTTACGTCTTTTCTTGCCTGCGCATCATCTGAGAAATGATCTGAACTGAGAGACCATGACAAAGCTGTCATTTTAAGTAAATGTTTTCCCTTCGCCACATTTATCTTCTTCTTAAACCTTCGTGACTGATATTAGCTATGCAAGTAATTCTCCAATGGCCCAATTTAAGCCAGCCAGTCGATCAACAGCGAGGTTCCTGCTATGAGACGCTGGGGGAAACAGGTTAAAAAAAGAAAAGAAATTCAGGCTTTCTTTAGACGCTCACTGAATAATGAGAACATTTGATGAAATATCATATAAAAATCAATGCAGAGGCAGGAGAGGCTAGTCTCACTGTGTTGTCATGTTTAAAATGGAATACCGGGATACACTGTGTCGTTAGCATTGCCGTTGGAAAAGCTATCATAAAACTGTAATTAACTACTACTACTACTACTATCGTAGTTTCAACTGTAGATAAGCAATTCTGAAATATTAAAAAAATCTCTTAAATAGGGTCATATCAATAAAAATGAGCTTAAAGAACTACTGTAAACACTCTATTTAAAGTTAAATAAAACATTTCATTTTATTCACTCGAGTGGTTCGTTCTAGTGAATCAAAAACATGTGGCCTGATTAACCAAACAAGTGATTCTTATGAGTTTGTTCTTTAAATGCACTTCAATAAAAAAAAGTTACTGTTTTGAATTGGACTAAATCACTGTCCTATATCATTTTTCAGCATTAAAGAATTTTTTTTTCATATAAAATAAGCTAAAGTGACATGACTGAAATGTGCCCTAATTAATTAGAATCAAATTTAATCAAGAATTGACAGACAAACAAACAACACAAAACAAAGTGTGTTGGTAACAACTGAGCTACTGTCATTCTATTGAATCAATGTAGCCAAATTCGGCTAGTTAACTCCCCAGTGATGTTCATCAACGCCACAAATCAGCACTGAGCTCGATCTCATGGAAAACTCCTGGAGGCTCATGGTTCTCAGTGATTTGTAAGTATAAGTAACTGAACTTAACTGACAGCGCTGACCTTCATTAAAAATCCTGCTAACTGGCTGTCATGTAGAATGACACCGGGGTTGTCCTCATTTTGTGATTCGTCGCGAGCACTGCGAGCTGCATCTGTGGCTCGCCTGCAGGAGCCTCAAGGTCAGGAACCGTGTCCCTCTCCTGTCTTTCATTCTCAAAAGCTTGGCAAAACACAGAGAAATCTAATACGAACCGTAGCAGCAAACAGAAAATCGCAGGACAGGGCATCAGGTGCCAACATGCAAGAGGCACCCAGGCTTTGATTTTTAAATTTTCTTTCAATCTTTTGCACCACACACTTTTAACAAGCCCCCAGAATGACTGCCAGATCCTTTCCCAGTCTTCCCTGGATGAGGGAATTGCAACGGGGGAAGAGAGACAGGCCTTTACTCCAAGCCTGGCAGACAGGGATCCAAGACACAATTTCATGGTTTGTGGCCGGTGCACACCAGTGACTCCTCATCCCCTTGAAAGCAGGCTGGTCGGGGATAGGGGATGACACCCCCCACCCATGCACACACACACACGCACCCGGCAGTCCTGTCAACCTCACTGTACGCTGCCCATTATAAGCACCCATTTTGCTTCCAGCATCAAATATTAATCCCGGCCCCCGAATTGAAAAATTGCAAAGAGGTGAAAGCAACTCACCATTTTATTATTGATTTCGTGAAAATGAATCTCGCAGACCTTCTCCACCACATCCTCGTTCTCGAAAGTTACAAAGCCGAATCCTGTGAAGAAGGAAAGGATGGGAGAGAGAAAACAGGGGAAGAAAGAAAAGGGGGGGGAACAGCTCATGATTGAAGTGAACCAACACAGAAGCAGTTAAATGAACAGGAAAAAAGCAACAAATATCTGTTGATTGCTATTATCGTATGGAGAAGGCATAAATGAGCCATTGAGTCGTGCAGCAATCTTCGTTTTATCTGGTCCTAATGCCATGCAAATTATGTATCTAGTACAGAGCAGGAACTCTTTTGCTGTTAAAATGATGAAGTCCTGGGCACTATTAAAATAGCTTTGAGTCTGCTCCTCAGAGATGGAGGAAGCTCAAAGCTGTTTTAATGGGATTTGTAGAGCCAGCCAGCATCTGAATTCCATTACCAAATATTTGATGTTTCTTTGCGAGTTTTTCAATACGTGACACACTATTTTTCCTCATTCCTAAGTGCCTCTACTGAGGATCCATTTTCACCTCACAGAACACAACAGAGCCACACCATCCATGAAGAACGGGGAACATCTAGTGATTTAAAAAAAAAAGCATAAACCCACTGAGACTCGGTCTCAAACCAGATATCAATGTTTGCAAACAGAATACTGATAATTTGTCACACACAGTGACACATGCACATATACACACACAACCAGGGGGCAAGTAAAGATCTGAAACATGGAGAAACACATCATAAGCTCTAATCAGCTTTGATCATGAATGTGGATTTACGATCGAAGCTGTAGACGCATGCTATTTTCAACTAAAGTTTTAATTTAATTAAATATCATGTGGAGTAAACATTAGCAAATAAAAATCCTCACAACTTTAATACATTTGGGTGCATGTATAAGCAATTTGGTTACAGTATTTGTAATGATGCTAATGAGGCTGTGGTAATAATGAAGCAATAGATTTTTTTTTCTAAAACAACTTAATAATGTTACTAATAACATATTAAAAGCGTATTTAATACAGAAACAAAAACAGCGCAAGTAATTTTATGTATGGTATGAATAATGAAATAAAAAAAACATTTGCAACTAACAAGATACTTTCTTTTTTCACACCATGGTAAAACAAAACTTTTAAAATGGAGGAAAAATAAATATATTTTCCCCTTTGATTAAAGAAAACTTGAACATTTTCTAAAAGTTGCTTTCTCATCCAACCACACTCTCCTCTCACACTTAATGTGCTGTGGTTTACAAGCCTTCAAGCAACAGAAACAAAAAGAACTAAAATAGAGCACTTGCCCTGCTGCTTTTAGACAAGGCTTTTGGCTTTTAAGAAAGTGAGAGATAAGTCCTGGGGTCAACAGGTCAAAAAGGTTGACAGCAAGCCCAAAACAGGAAGCCATGGAGCCCCTCTCAACACCAGCCGTGATAAGAGCAGATGAAGAGGCGGGAGGGATGATAAGAGGGCATGGGATAAACAAGCGGTGGCCTCTGGTCCAGTGCCGTGTGACCTCTGAGTGATTATACGTACAGTTTGTTTTGTTTGGGGAAGAAAACACAGGCTGAATTATCTGCTCCCTGACTCTATGACACAGTAGAATCCACTCCTCGCCCTGCTGAGGTAAACACAGAGGTGGATGGCGTAATGTTAAGAGTCGACAGAACGGCGTAGCTGTGCTGACTGATGGGGCATTAGCTACGCCGGAACTGCATGAGGGCTTTGTATTGGGGCATGAGGTAATTAAGGGCAATTATTGTATGTACAGGCTGTAGGGGTGATCTACGGTCATTGCCACACTGTCATCTTCTCCAGAGCTGGAAGACGGCCAGCAGCCCCTCATCGACCCTTCAGCCCGGGCTCAGGCGGCCTCGAGGGTTGACATCATTGACAGGAAGTGAGTTATAGGAGCAGCCGCCCCATGGGAGGATGCTGGAACAGGATTCACAGCCAATTACCTAGTGACCTCTTCCCTCGCAATGGCTTCCTGTACAAGCCTATTAGAGCTTCCTGTGACTGATCAGACCTGATGATTCGCTGCAGGCTGGATCAGGTCCTCCCATTGCTCCACTACCTGACTACTTTGCTCCACCTTTTCTAAAACAGATTTGGGGGTGAATGAATGTAACTGGTTGTACTGTAAAAGTCACTTTTTTTTTTTTTTACCTCATTTGATAGACGAGCTAGTCAGCCCAGAGACATATTCATATCATTAAATATTGCAGTATTAAGTAGGCTGTCAGTGTCAGCAAATGACAAAAAAAGTTTAATGGTCTGAAATGAATTCAACTGAATGGTATACCTCTATAATTCCAATTAAGATCCAAAAATTCAACAGAATCTAAATTGAGTTAACACAAAATTTAAATAGATAGAATGATAGAAAAATTACAGACAAACAGACAGACAAATAAATAAAAAGATAAGATAGATAGACAGACAGACTCAACTGAAACTCATGAAACAAAAGAGTCTATTTATAGATTTGTCTGCACAAGCCTGATTAGTCACAGTGCTTGATTGCTGCTGCCTGGTGTCCTCTGTTCATTTACAGTACCTTTGTTCTTTGTTAAAAAGGACCCAGCAGGATTCATATAAAGCTATGTTTTGTACAGTCAAGGTAACAATAACCGCATGCAAACAATGAGTCTGAAATGTAAAAGGTGGCATTTGCAATGCTTTTCTACATGGCCAGGCACTGCATGCTAAGCGCAGACTAACTCTTTAAAGAGCGGACCCGCACATAGAGGAAACATCCCTGGTGATTTCAGCCCAGAGACATTTACATGTGTCTGCAGGCCCCAGGCTGATGGGGCTGCCTTTGAAATCATGAGAGGCAGTTAGTTTTCCATCTCGGGCCTCTGCGCCCTTATCAGCCGCACAGCGACCAGTTCTGACAACCAACAAATCAGCTGTCAGGAGCAATTTCTCAGCAGCCGGGAGGGAGCTGGCACGCACTGGGTGGTTCGGGGAGCCCGACGGCTGCTGAGGGGAGGGGGAGCGGGTTACAGTACCTGCACCCCAGCAGGATGCACCTGAAACTGACATTTCACTGCCAATTGACAAATCTACTATCAATCCCAAAATTCTCACTGCTCAAAAGTGCACAAATGAATATAGAAGAGACTAGGGTCAGATATAACAAGAAGGAGGGGGAAATAATCTGAATTTTCAAAACTAAGTTACAAATTGATTTTATATTGCAAGACAGGACCAGCACCATCTGAATCAGCAGGTTCTCTTACTAATTTATGATGTACACTTAAAAAAATCACTTACAAATTGAACAATATTTTCTTCTAAAACATACTACAGTAATCTTGGTTTTACTTAAAGATTTAAATTTATTATTATTATTTTAGATTTTTTTTTTTTTACGGTGTAGCTAATCTGTTTTCATTTTAAAAAGTGAGTAAATTTATTTATTGACAATCTATCAAATAAATAAATTCATAAATAAATGATAAGTAACAAAAATATACGCAAAAGATTTTAATGTGCAAGTTTTCTCTAGTGTTTCCCAGCAGTACAGGATGAGTTCAAAAAAAAGAAAAAGCAACAAAAAATTGTAGATATAGAGAGAGACGCAGAAAGAAAGAACAAAAAAAAGCAGATTTTTGATTTGCTTATCTGAATAAAGTATTGAATACGCAATAGGACCATACAAACCGGACAATATAAGTGCAAAAGAATACTGGTCTGATCTTGACAGATGTAGTTTTACTAGCATTAACATTTAAACATTTCTAGAATCAAAAAACAAACCTGCCAACCACAATCTCTAACTGCATCAAGTGTAGCAGGTAAGACCAGGTAACGATCCCGCACGCCTTTGTCAGAGTTCAGGGCACTATCGACAGGGTGAGCTCTCGACCGAGCACTGGAAACGGCAGCAAATCAAAAACCTTCAGCGCTCCTAATGACAAGAGCGGCACTGCTAACAGGATCTCTTAATGAAGGAGAGCCGATACCGAGGGCCCTTCTCCGCATCCTCTGCAAAGTCAAGCGAAGGAGAGGACGGGAACAATGCAAAACAACAGCTGCCTCGGCGCTGGCAGAGGAGACGTCGCATTTTTCCGCCTCAAACACCCCAAGGCATTATCTCGCTCAGTTAGTGACTTAACCACTCTGAACAGGCCATTTCCTTACATTGGAAACCACTTCTGCCTTACAGCCCACCTACACCAACGCAGCGCTCCTACAACACGACACGCACATCTGTTTTGAAGCGGTATGCTTGAGAGAGAAAGAAAGAGAGAGAGAGAGAGAGAAAAAAAAAGAAACGCATCTATTTTTTTCGCTTAACTTGTCTTGAGATCCCTCAATGACAACACATGGATTTCCAATCTCGGGGAGGATAATAAGTGTTAGTGGCTATTACGAAGGCGTCTGGCTGCCATCTCACACTTATTAGCCAGAGCGAAGCAGGCCGGGTCTCAACAGACACCCAGACATTCACAGCCTCTTACAAAACAAAGAGCCACTGCCACGCTGAATGCCAGTCCCCCTCGGAGCCCAGCACAAATAAAATTAAAATGCTAAATCAATGAGCCTTCCTCTGACCTTTGCTTAAAAAGCCGAGGGTGCCTGGAGCAGTTCGATGTATTTAAAGGGAAGAGGTACACATCCGAATCAGATATTATTACGGCCACCTCGTATCCTTTCCAGAGACCAGAGATGGTAAATAGATTGCGTGTTGCATATTAAACAGTGGGGGAAATAGCATGCCTACGGACGTTCTCATGAATGCAAAGACACGCTTGCATGCGCGCGCACGCAAAATGGCATGGATGGCGTACCACCTGAATCTGTGATCTGTAAGATGGTATGCGAGAACAGATGCTGAATAATAGATGACCACAAGATGAGTTCAGGATGGGCAACGCTAAAACAAGCACAACACTTAGTATAAACAAAACGTCCTGCGTGCTCCAAAATTCATAACCTCAAAAACTTGCAAACTTTGCATACATACCTCAACATACTGGACTCTCACATGGACGCAGTTCTATTCGAGCTCTATCCCATAATTTCCTGATTTAGTTTTTCCTGTACTCCTCTGAAGGTCACATAATTTTTGTCATCTCACTATAATCAGGGTTTCAAATAATTTTTACCATTACGTTTCTGTTTGATTGACAGTTATCTGTGAATACTGGGACACACACATACATATACGCACATATACAAACACAAACACACACATATATAGCTATATCCATCCATATACATACATACATACATATACACCCCCACACGTGTATGTGTGTATTGAGTGTACTGTGTATTTTTGGAGAAAAGTTATAGCTAAATATAGAAAGTATATAGTATGAATATAGTAAATATAGAAAAAAAACATTTAAAAATTTCTATTCATTAAAAAATTTAAAACACTTATTTTCTCCAAAAATAAAAAAATTCAAATATTAAAAAATGTGGATGATACTGAAAGAATTTACGTCAATTCTATTTTATTTTAGTTTCTATTTTACAAACCCAGTGCAGACTGTGAAAAATCTTGGAATAATGACAATTGACATTAATGGCCATTACAAGTATGTTAAAGCCTGGCATTTCCTTCATTTTAAGCATTCACTGCTGTATAGTAGCTACCAATAAACTAATAAATAATACACAACCCAAAATAAAATCTGTTTCACAGTTTCAGCTACATTTAGTCTCCTCTCACCAGTAAAAATGGAAACTTATGACACAGCTGCACAGAGTGCTTTCTGCTCCTCACCCTGTAATAAATGCTAAGCTGCTTTTTAAACACTGTTTGCAGATTCTGAGGCATAAAGACCAGGCCAGTGACATCAGCAGCTCCGTCTGTTACGGGTGGGTGGCTGCCACAGTAGGAAAGTGACAGGGCAACATTCTGCTACATAAGTTAGCATATGTCTGCGAGTGTGTGTCTGCATGCATATGTTTTATTGTTCATGCATTTAAGAAGAGTGCATGAAAAAGCTTTTTTGTTTGTTTGTGTGCTTTTCCCAACATGCCCTTGCTATTACACGCTGCCCTGGAAGCGAAAAAAGAATTGTGATGTGCCCAGACAACAAGTTAGAGCAATAAAATCAAAGCCAGTGTCAATTAATTTCTCCCCACTCTGATAAATGGGACCCCTTTCTCATCTATTAATAATGAGAGCAGAAAGCACCACAAGAACATCTGTCAATGAGTTTCATTTTTTCTCCCGGCAGACAGTTGGCTGTCCCCCGTGCTCGCATGTGCTGGGAGGAGCTCGATTCTTCGGCCTGAAGACACCCATGGGGAGTGGAGAGAATGATCCTTAGGAGTCAATAAATAGATTGGCATGCATCGATGGGAGTTTGCGGCCTTATTTACACATCCGCTTAATCAAAAAGAAGACGGGCAGGGAGAAAAATAGCCTCTCGGTAAGCTCTCTGGAACTTGGAACTCTTGTAAACTAAATGAGACTAGACAGCGTAATCGATTGTAGCTCCAGCCACCCCACTACATTATAATGACTTGGGGAGAGACGCGTGGCTTTCAGAGAAACCGAAGAGAGGGCCTAAAAAAGAATTCGGGGGGAAAACGAGAGAAGTGTATAAAACTAAAACTTCTTTAAGCTGAGCGCTACTGCTGACGCTTTATTAATCTTTTACTCCAGTCGAGTGTGCGAGGAGCGGTGGTAGATAGATCTCAAGGGTGCGGAGATAAACTAAGCCGCAATACTAGAGAACTAGCGAGGCAAATTAATGCACCTGCCACTGGCATGTTAAGGAACAAGTTCTATTAGCACAAGTGAATAAACACGCAGGCCTTTAATGTACTCAGTAATTCCCAACCTGTATTCCGAGGGGTAGCAGTTATAGTAAAAATAATAAAAATAATAAAATATATTGGTAAATAATTAAAATAAAACAACATAAATATGTTATTTTTAAACAAAATATTGTAGAAAACATATTAATATTAAAATAAAAAAAATAAAAATAGATATGTCTAAGTATTTAAATAAATATAGCTTACCTCATTTAGGTGTTTTAATAAAACTAAATAGTATGCATAAGTTTTGGCAATTAGCATATGCTACAAAATGTATTTGGACAATGAAGCTGCAAATAAAATCATATGAATTTCTTTGCATTGTATAACCTGATTTTAAATGAGGCACACTTTCTGAGCAAAAAAGTAAAAAGAAATAAGTTTGTTACGTTTTAATTAATAGAAACAAAAGATATATATCAAAAAAGGAACACATTACTGCTTTGGTTTCAATAACACATTTCAGCCTTCCTGATGGGGCTGTGGAGTACATACTGTAAGACAAAACAGTTAATGTAACAACATGTTTGCAATCACATCTAGGGAAACTGGGAAAGATTTGGGGGAGTGATCCTTTGATAGGAGTGCCCTATCTTTGGCTTAAAAAAAAACATTAAGGTCACTGCCGTACCTTCACAAGTGGCACAGAAGATTAATGTCAACATTAGGCCCTCCAAAAGCCACCTAACTAAAATACCAGCCACTTCAGAAGCAGCCATTCCTCCCTAATGGCTAATGATCTGAGTCCTTCCTCCCTCATTACAGAAGACGGATGAATGGAGAGGTGCGATATGTGCACAGTCAGCAGGATACATCTACACCAAATGTGGAGCACAGCTCAGAGAGAGAGAGAGAAAGACAGAGAGGGAAGAGGGAAAGAGACTGGCTTTTTTATGAACCCAAACCTTTCATTCAATTATTTCTATTGAATCAAGTGAGTAAAATCGTATATCACAAGTTAAAAGTAAACGATAACCGACCAACTCAAAACCAAGTTGAAACTTAACTTTTTATGTGCAAGTGCCTTTATGACCCCTGTATCTTCTAAAGGAGCACTATAAATCAGCGGCCTTTCATCTCAGCAAATGTATCTCACCAAAATCTGTGGAGAGACCCAAGATATCTTTCAGAGGAAAAGACTGAAGACCTAATAAGAAAGAGGAAACCCATGTTTCAGAATTTGAGCCTGAAAATCAAAGACCTTTTAAATATCTCAAAAAAGCAGCACTGACATATGAGTTTGATAACTAATTTTAGTATTAAAAATGTGATGGGATCTGATGAGAGATACAGAGAATGATAAATAAAATGAAAGAGTGATAGATAAAAGGTTAGAACAACATTTTACTGTATGCAAACATTTTAGTGTATTATCAATTCAACAAAAACCAGATCTGCTCTGTATATAATTGAAGATAAAAACACAATTAATGTCTACAGACGATAAGATCAAAAGGTAAATAAAAGAATGTGGAAAAGGGGCCAAGGGAAAAAAAAATACACAGTCTGTACAGCTTCTTTGCAATTACCAGAATAGAAATTATTACAAGGATGTAAGATATTAACAATGTTAGAATTTAATGTGAATGTTAACATGAAATATCGCTCTGAACTCCAAAGACCTCCTACATATCGCGTACCATCTGGTCTTTCACTCGACTCTGCGTGAGGAGTTGAGTCATTACAATTTAACATATTGCTAGCTTTGACGTTTTTTTTCCTTTGACTAACATAACTGAAACTAACTGTAATTTCAGATCTAGTTAAGTTTGATTGTCAACACACCAAATGGCATAACAAAACGGGGAGGGAAAAAAAAAACAAGTAAATAAATAAATAAATCAAAAAAAAAAACCAAAAAAAAAAAATTCTATTCCCTCGCAAACGATTGAGCCATCTTTTCGCAATCATCCTCCAACATTTATCCCATTCTCATCTTTAACTATGCGAATTAGGCTTTCATTGTGTTTGTGGCGGTTCGACTGGCTCTGACAGGGCCGGTAATGAAGAGCCATATGGGACGGCGCTTTGAGCTCGATGCTTTCTGACAGTTCTTTCTTTCATAATCCATAAACTCCACGCAGTCTGCTGCCTTTTTCACAGGCGCTGGAGCAACAAGTCCAATTTCACCCCTCTCCCCTGCAAACAGGCTAATGTGATTACACTTGCATCAAAACAATTTGAGCCTTAATTACAGCAGACACATCAAGGCGAGGGCCATGATAGGAATTTCTCAAAGGAAGCAATTGGCATGACGAATTAAGGAGAGAGAGATTTAAAAAAAAAAAAAAAAAAACGTATTTGATAATGCGTTCGTTGCCGTAAATGCCAGTGGTGGGAGTTGGAGCTAGGCTCCGGTGTTTACAGTTCAGAGTGAAATAAAATTGATCCATCTCACCGGAAAACGATTGCATCAGGGTGCCTAATTATACTCTCTACTACAGGTGGTCTTTATGTCGCTATCGAGCGCTATTGAGGTTTCTCTCTGGGTCATCGTGTGCGCCACAGAGATTTGGTAACATCCGCTAATCCCAAGGTTTAAAACGGGATTGAAACGAAACCAAAGTAAACACGTTTTGTCTGTTTTCAGGTGTGCGAGGTCAAAGGTTAGGCTTCGGCCTCTCGGACTCGTTGTGTAGGAGTCTGTCTCAACAGGGCTAGAGAGAAAGCGCTCTTCCTTTATCTGCCGTTGAAAAATGCATTCAGCACATTTCACCTTATCTATCTCCTCCCTCATATGGGCCTCCGGATCTCAATCATTTTGACTAATTAGCCGTTCCAAACTCTCTCCCAAACAAGAGCCAACTCGGTAACAATTAAACCGATGGATCTCATTACCGCACTCCTCTATTGGGTATTTAGAGTCATGGCGCTAAAAGTCATTGTCCTTGAGCTGGGCACCTGAGTGAACACTGCATCAGGATATTACATTGAGAGAAGAGATACAGGAGTGAAGGTGAAAGAGAGAACAGAGAGAAGCTGATGAGCAATAAAGGTTGTTGACTGCTCTGAAGAGATATGCTGCTGATGGTTAAATTGTCCCTGACACAAAATGGCACCTTGACATAACCCAAAAATAAACCTACTTATATTTGTTGTTTATCTTCATTACACAGAGGAAAGTGCAAAATATGCTTCATAATATAATTTTTAATTTTTTTTATTTTATACAAACGCTTGCACATGTTGGGTTTTCCATGTTGTAGGGGACATTTTATTGTTTTTTTTAAACTGTATTTTCTAGCGCTCTAAACCTAAACCTACCACTCACAGGAAACTTTCTACATTTTTAGATTTAAATAAAAAATAATAAATGGCATTTCAAATGTCATTTTAATACATTTTAATTTTTTTTAAATGTACAATAATTTACATAAAATATAAAACACACATGACAAAGCTCTAAACCAATATTTACACATACTATACAAGAGAGAGAGAGAGAGAGAGAGAGAAAGAGAGAGAGAGAGAGAGAGAGAGAGCGAGAGAGAGAGAGAAGAGAGAGAGAGAGAGAGAGAGAGAGAGAGAGAGAGAGAGAGAGAGCGAGAAGAGAGAGAGAGAGAGAGAGAGAGAGAGAGAGAGAGAGAGAGAGAGAGAGAGAGAGAGAGAGAGAGAGAGAGAGAGAGAGAGAGAGAGAGAGAGAGAGAGAGAGAGAGAGAGAGAGAGAGAGAAGAGAGAGAGAGAGAGAGAGAGAGAGAGAGAGAGAGAGAGAGAGAGAGAGAGAGAGAGAGAGAGAGAGAGAGAGAGAGAGAGAGAGAGAGAGAGAGAGAGAGAGAGAAAGAGAGAGAGAGAGAGAGAGAGAGAGAGAGAGAGAGAGAGAGAGAGAGAGAGAGAGAGAGAGAGAGAGAGAGAGAGAGAGAGAGAGAGAGAGAGAGAGAGAGAGAGAGAGAGAGAGAGAGAGAGAGAGAGAGAGAGAGAGAGAGAGAGAGAGAGAGAGAGAGAGAGAGAGAGAGAGAGAGAGAGAGAGAGAGAGTGTGTAACTAGTTGACTGTTGAAACTCTCACCAACCAGCATGATCTCTCTCTCCTTCAAAACGGTTAAATTAGAACAGCAAAAAAAAAAATATTTTTCTGGATGAGCCATGGCTCCAGGTTGTATTATTACGGCACTGGACATCACATTCACAATATCTCCCCTTATTTGCATATGTGTGTCACTGTGAACACATCAGCATCTGTGAGGATGTAAGTTCAGTCAGGCTCTGCTGACTTCCGCACCCCCTGCTTTGTATGTGTGTGTGTGTGTGTGTGTGTTCAGGAGTCTATTTTGTCCAAGCCAGTGTATGTAGGTCACCTAGCAGCACTGGGCCATCAATTTCTCTGTCCTACTTAAAAAGACACACACTGGAGAAACTGGGAGTTTTTCACTTTTAGACTACATACAGTATCCGCTGCTTTTCAACCTGCATCTGTGCTGGCTGGTTTGGGAAAGACTCTCAACAACAACAAAAAAAAAAACAAAATTTGAATCGGAACATCATAAAAAAATGGAAATGAAACAATAATAGCCTGCACACACACAAGCAAAACATGAATAGTTTAGATAAGAGAGGCCACGCATACACAAATCCAATTTAGAGCATTGGCACAACGAAAAGCGCAAGAAAACAAGGCAGCCTCTGATGTTATCGACAGGGAACCCCTTAAAAAATGAGTTTTTCCTGGTTCTGGTTAGTTGAAAGTTCTGTTTCAATAGATCACAAAGCTTGTGAGCTTACATCTGGCAGAACTGATATAGTCCAGTTCTTAGGAAAGGGAACATTAAAGAAGTCCCGAAAATACGCTCCGAAAGACTTCACCGCTGTCAACAAACCGAGCCGTGAGGACTCCGCTCCAGCAGTGTAAAATTTAAATCTTTTCTCAGGGGTCGTGCCTTTATGCTTTATCCTTCTCTTTCACAAAACAAGTAAGAATAACATTTCTTTTCCATAGTGTGTAAAATGCAGCTGGTATAAAAGAAAGGATAACTGAAGGTCAAATTAGTTTGCATCTATTAGCCATCAAATCATTTGGGAATGCTGGTGTTACACCGCACATCTCACGCTGGTGACTCTGTGCTTTAAGATATTTGAGAAGTAAATCATATTTAGAAATCATGCACAACATTAACTGCATTATAATTAGCGGAAATATTCGCACTTGGCTGAAAGAGTATGACAGATTAAAGGCAAACGTGTTTTGCAGAGGTGGAGAGCGAACGAGCGAGTGAGCGAGAGAGAGTTCCCTAACAGCACCTTTAGGAAATAAATAACACTGATAGTATGTAATTAGGCCACTCGCTACGACAGTGGCCAGACTGTTTATGTTTGCACACATATGGTACGATCAGAAAGATGGACTATAAAGCCATTCCTCATCAACAACACTTCTGCTGCAAGAGCCGACAGCTTCCCTAAGTCATATTGCCACCTCCGCCGGCTCACAGGGCTTCAGCCGTTCATGTTTTTTTTTTTTTTTTTTTTTTTTTTTTTTTTTTTTTTAGGGGAGATATTCATATCTTGCTCATATGCGGAGCTGATACAGTTTATCAGGGTGTTGTAAACACACCAACAGCCGGGAGGAATAACAGACGTTTGACACGGTTATGGTCCAGATCTGAAGCGTTGACGATGGGAGGAGCATAATTTATTAACCGTAAAGTTGGACTCTCTCAAGAATCTCTTAAAATAGAGAGAAGAGGCCTTGTTTAAAGCGCTAGGCAAGACCAATTTCTTCTTTAGATGCTTCAAAGGTAAGCATTCTAATTGCCTTAAAATTTCATAAGCACGACGGAGCACTTAATTGGCTCGTACAGGCAAAACTTTAAAAGAATAGTTCATCAGAGGCAAAAAAAAAGGATTTACTCAAGTGGAAGGCAACTTCCACTACTACTGCCTTAAACGTCATATAAAGTGTTGATAATTTGCAATGATTTACAGTAAGTGTTAAAATAAAATATTATAAAATAAAATATAATATGAAAAATACTTGTAAAATTGGTCTTTTATGGTCACCATGATTGCTATTTATTTTTCAATTATTATTTCATGCTCATCATGGCTGTATTTGATTAAAAGTAAAAATTGTAATAATATTTTATAACACTACTATTTAAAATAAATGTTTTGTATTATAATTTAAAATGTCATTTTATTCATGTAATGCAAAGCTGAATTATCAGCAGCCATTACTCCAGTCTTCAGTGTCACATGCTCGTTCCAACATGCTGATTTTACACTCAAGTAACTATTCATATATTACAGCTGTTCTACTTAATATTTTTGTGCAAACCATGATACATTTGTCAGTTATTTAAAACTGATATTTTTTATTACATTACAAACGTCTGTCACTTTTGATAAATTTAATGAAACCTTGTTGAATAAACTAATTCATTTCTTACCGAACCCAAATTATTAAAAGGTAGCGTATTGTAAACGTTCACTTTTTTCTTTATTGATTTTATGTAAACATATGGGCTTCGAACAATACCAGAGTGAGCAATTTTAGCAAAACATTGCACTCAAAAGCAAAGGATTCCACAACAACCCAGGAAGTGATGCGGAGCAGCAGAATGTCGGGTGGGGTGGGCTGCATTTGCACGTTGCACATGTGGACCGTTTTGCCGACAGCCTCCTGAGCACATTTGAAATTTCATTAAGTGCAACATAATTGCTTGTATAATCAAATGTGAAAATGTATATTATAGAGCCATTCCAGCACATGGGCTCTATTTTAATCACCACGTCTGGGACGGCGCCAAGGTGAATTAGCAGAAATTAAAAGCTCTGCTGTGTGGTGTGTCTCCTGCTTCTTGCAGGCCGTCTTTGTGTCTTATTCAGACGCTTGGCACATCTGCTGTCCTTTTGAGGATTTCTTCCTTAAGATACCACCAAATTCACGTCCATCAAAAATTTAACGCTGCTAGTTATGTGGGAGCAGCCGCCAAGGGAGAATTCCAGCCAAAGATGAGCATTAAATACACACATACAGCAGAGAAGCCGCTCAGGACTGTTCTGAGAGAGAGCGGAATAGAAGAGAGGGTGTTAAACACGGGACAGATACAGCACCTGACAGAGGCCTTAGTTGGCACTGCACTACCATGCCCTGTCCAGGACCAGTGACGAGTTGTCAATAATCTTACATTTTGCTGTATATGACAATGCTTACTCTTGTCAGTGTCCCTGCTCTTCGCTACTGTGCTAACCCTTTGGCTCGTTTGGAATTCTGATACACTTTGAGGTCAGCACAGAGAAGTTCAGAAGATCTAAAAACGAATGGAGTTAATCCTACACCCCCAGGGCATTCCAGGAAAACTCGGACGCTGGGAGAGAGTATTTGTCCTGGAGACATCATCTCAGGGAAGAAAGGCCAGGGGATAAGCTCAAGTCAATCAAATTTCTGCAATGTCATGCCTCATTACTTGTTGATATTGATTTGTTGGCGTCAACATATGCAGCATTAACATTAGTCAGCCTCAAAAAGGGAATAAATGGGCCAAACTGAGTTAAAACCACATTAAATGTGCATCAGGATTGATTTTCTGGCATTGAGCAATGAGCAAAAATGGAAAAAGTAAAAACAACAGATAAAAATACACTATATTTAATAAATAATGGTTGTTTTACTGTATGTCCATCCCTGAACGATCAGTATTCTGGGCTGGTCTGAACTAAAGGGAGCTAAATGCTTCATGTTTTTTTTCCTCCAGACCATTTTTTCGGCCTGAGGCATTTTATCCTTCTTTAATTGCCCTTTGAGATAGGCCTGATCAATCCGATGGCCTGGATCCCAGCTGTGTGCTACATTAGCTGGGCTTTGAAGATGTGCTCTGAAGGGGGCCTCACATTCATCATCTAATTCATCTAAAGGTTATTCAGATAGACCGGACAGTGGATGGCCTCCAAGAACTGCCTTTTTTGTTGTGGTTGTTGTTCCCTGAGACTATTTTCGTGGTGCCAGCGCTCAGGGCTTATTAAAGAGCCAATGAGATGGGCCTAAGATACCTGTGGAGTTAGCCCTAGCATTATCGCTAGGGTCTCCAAGCAAATCCAGATGTTATCGCAGGACTGAGGTACTTTCCAGAGGTCAGAACCCAAATACTGTGAAGGAAAAACATTTCTCTTTCCCTCTTTCAAACAGGCACACAAACTCACCATGCAGATAAATAACCCAGAAACACAAAATATTGAGCTGCTCGTTCAATCTTTGTCACAATCTCCATCAGGTACCTGTCATGCATTCTGAAGAGCACTCAATGAAAGTGGCCCACAATCTCTCACAGAGTGTGGCAGAGCTAAATGCTTCACTGAAAAGAGGGCAAGATGCTTTTGTATTACACAAATTGAATGCCTACGGTCAATATTCATAATAAACTGCCAATGACCTAAAGATACAACAATAGAGTCTAGTCTCATGACCACAGAAACCACAGTTAAATCAAGGATGTCTTATTAGTTACATCAATACATCTACGCTTCCTATAAACCAAACTGGGGCTTTTATGAAAAATACCAGCCTAAACACATATTAGGATACATTTCCTGAGCAGCCATTTTTGCACAATATTTCAGTGCAAAAGCCTGCATCTAATCACTGTCAATGTCAAGCTCAGTGCTATTAATATTGCAGATCGCAGTGGTGTAGCCTACACAAGCCAGCACTCAAAACTGACTTGCAGGATGGGAATTGCACTGTGCAAATAACATTCAGCACTAATTCTGTTGCTGTGTTTGTGCCTTTACCTCATTTACATAATTATTATAGTGTGTTGGGGTACTAAAACAATGTAATCAGTACATACAAATACGAGCCACAATCAGTGGACGCAATTCATTCTTACTAAACTGAATCTATAAATTGACAAATTAAATAAATTAATAAAGAATATGATTAATAAGAATACAAAAATTAAGTTTATTCCCCCTCTCCCCTAAATTGATTATTAAAATAAAATAACGCACTGTTTATATATTAGAAATAATCGTTATACACAAATTATTTAATAAGAAAACCTGTTGACAACCACCGGCAACTAAAACAAGGTAATATAAAACACCAACACTGCTCTGTAAATGTGCTTCATTCATTTTAAGAACAACTACAGTGTACGTAGTTGACTCACCAACACTTAAGACACAAGAGGACTGATACAAAATCGTGACCAATAAGGAGAGAGAAACGAAGCAAAAGAGAGATGCAAAGCTCAGAATCATATAGCGCGAAAGAGAACAACAGGCTCAAAGCCTCAGAGAGGTGGGGGCATGCTTCAGATTTTGATGGCATGCAAGTGGACACGCATTAGCAGCATCTCTGGGTATTTGTAAGGGCATAAGAGCCTCTCCACACAGCCCCTGGGAAGCTCTCACAGAGAGCAGCTCTGCCCTCTCCACTTCCACCCCCCGTTCCCTTCACAGTGTATCCTGAAGGGGGTCTGGAGAGAGCAGGGAGCAAATTACTCCTTCATTAAGAGATAGCCCTCCCTGTTATCATGTCCTTGTAATCCTTCGCCATGAAGCTGCTTTTAACAAGGTTTAATGTAGCTGAAAGCTGATGCTAAATAATCTATCGCAGATAGCGTGGCGCTGGCTGAAATAGAGGATCCAGTGGACGTAATCCTGAGGGTCGTGCTCTAATGCAGTGTGGCTGAAGGAGAAATTGGCCGTCTGGCGGTACACAGTCGGGGCGGGCGGGCTAATGATGCATCAGCGTCCATCATAACATGTCTACGCTTTCATACTTTTGCCCTTCCTCTCCATCTCTCTTTCCATCTCTGTCTCCATTTCCAAGGCTTCACTTTGCAAAAAGGCATGAGGTCACTGGAGGAATTAATGAGCATATGCTTGGTCAAAACGCACTTGTTTTGAGTCAATGAATGAGTGAATGAATTAATAAACGAGTACACAGAGAAATGTCACCCTCATTTGTTTTGCATCAGACGAATGAAAGTGTTTTAAATATCTGTTATAAGTAAATGAATTTATAAATACACTGGTAAACAAATTAATCAGAATTGGTTGACATAAGGTGAATGAATGAATGAATGAATGTACTATTCACTGATTTGTTATAAGTCTATGAATGAATGAAAATGTGCACATTTCCTTCATTTGCTATTTGAATATATTAATGACTAAACACATACACAAACAAATGTTGCATGCTTTGTTTGTAATGAGTGAATGAATAAAACTCCATGATCTACATTTTTTTTTTAGCTTCGATCCGACATTTAAGACCTAATTCACAAAGCTGAAGTATTGCTCATCCTCTCTGTGCTATCAGATGCTGGACAAAAAGGCAGATCTCATTGGCGTGTGGCCTGCCAATCCTCTCTTTGTTTTTCTGGCCCCATAGCCCAGACTGATAAAGAAATAAGGCGTTCCTGAAAGATATTCCTCTGTCTCTCTCTCTCGCTCTCTTTCTCTCTCGCATGCGTGAGGGGATCGCTCACGGGAAAATGTCACTGGCTGTCATTTTTATAATTTGATTTATACCTTGTCAAAAATCTACTTACGCCTCACAAGCTGGAGGAGTCAAGAAGCCGTCCAAGAGCTGCTGGAGGTTAAACAGATCATTGTACATATTCTCTCTACAATTTCCTTTAATACCCCTTTAGAAGTACAAGCAGGAAGTAAATGGAATTTTTATATTTCTCATCCTCACACCAAACACACTCCAGGGTTTCTTTGATTTTTAAAAGTATAGGCAGTAGAGTCCGAGAATCCATACTGACCACATTGAAAACCTTAACTTAAAAAAAAAACCATTCATAAATTACGTTTAAAAAGAAACCGATTATTTTAAATTACAATAATATTTCACAGATACATATTTCCATTATCCATGTCACAATACCTATGGATTTACTATTCCCTGTGGTTGGTATAAAGGTTAGAAAGAAAGCTGCCAAATGATTTTGAGACAACTCTTAACATTTATTTCCATGGATTTTTACGCGTTCTCCCTCATTTTGGGTTGGTAAGCTTTTTATAACTTTTTTTAATGGAGAAGCAGCAGCTCACCATGATCTCTTCCAGCAAGCAACACTCTCTCTCAGAGCTCTTTGATTACTAAAGCACTCTAGAGCTTCTCTTTTTAGCTGCTGTCTCACATGATCATATCTGTGTTCACATTCCCATTAAAGCGTGTGGGCCTCCTTTAATTCAGCTTATCATTTATTAAATGACATCTCAAACGCTGATAGCATATGAGCGTCAATAATCCTTACCGATAGTAGCTGAAAGTGATCTTGTGTAGTCAATGTTTAATGCCCAGTTTTACCATGACTGTGGGAATAATCACCTTTATTAGTGGTAGGGGAAAATGATTCACAAAAGAATCAAGACTCATTATATGATTCAGCACTGTTTTGAGTACTAAGATTATTTAAAGAAAACTGAGACTTTGGAACTCAAAAATAAATAAATAAAATCAATAAAATTAATTAAATATTATAATTAAATATATATATATATATATATATATATATATATATATATATATATATATATATATATATATATAATATATATATATATATATATATATAAAAAAATTACAAGCAATCAAATGTTTTAATAATACCAACAGGTGTAATAAGCCCATAAACATGAATGATACATGAGACACATGACTTTAGCTGTAAAACTAAAAATACAAATGCCTTAGAAATTGTTTTGTACTTGCATCATGACTCTCTGAATCAAAAATGAATCAAACCATAAGGTGCCTAATTCTGACAGAGATGTGAATCTTAAAGCTTCCCACATGACAAGAAACCTTGAGGCAACTGTTACAGCTACTAGAATACGAAGCTGGAAACATTTTTTTTTTTTCTTCCTAATACATCTCAGAAAAGACTCTGCCTCCTCCTCTCCTTAGTCCTGAAGTACTCTGATCCACTACAAAGTCAAAGCACATTGCCTGGGCTTTCAAGAACAAAGCCCAAACAGGTAGCTGGTCCTGAAAGACGGTGGAGGAGCTTAGTGTGGTGAAGTGGGAAACCATGAGTGACCAGTTTAAACTCTGTATTAGAGTTCATGCTTTTCATGTTGCTTAGAGAAAAATGTATGAAAAAAATAGGTCAAAATTGTCTATTTTATTCACCAATCAAAGAAGATCAGGAACAAAGATGTACCTGAAATCAGTCACAATATTCTTCCAAATCAGTCACTTAAAAGGGTCCATTTCAGCTAGGAACTTCGCTGGGTTTGGGAAAGGACCAATATAAGCATTTAAGTTAGAGATGTCAAATGTAAACAATATCGGCAATTATGGTTGAAAAACAATAACATTTCTCGTCCTTTCGATAAGAGCGCACGCTATCATGATTCTTCCCCTCTGTCACCCTCCACCACCCGCAGCTCTCTCTTTCCCTCTCCCTCTGATTGTTTCAGGATTGTTTTAGAGCTAAAGGAGCTCTTATCTGCATGCCTGTTAACGAGGCCCTTCATTAACAGCGTTTGCTGCCTTTCAGCATGCCTTTGTCGTCACGGCAACCGCAAAGCGTTGTCACTCAGCGCTGGGACATCTTCATCAGCGTAAGAGTGATGAGGAGTGTTGCATCTCTTAAAGCCATCGCATTCGAAAACATCTCGGAGCAGGAACACAGCGTTGCATTCTGGGATGTTCTTCCCTGCCTTTTTCATTAACAACACACGAAGAACAAATAAACAGCATTTTTCCCCTCAATAAGTGTGTTTATTACACACGACACCATTCGTTTTTATTTGCACATATCTCCAAGATTTTCAATACATGTCAGACATGTGGCGTCGTAGCTGGCCTCGCCTAGCTAATAACGCTAGGTGTGCTTTGAATATGTGCCATTCATTCAAGTGTCATTACGGCCTTAAACCAGCGTCAAAAAAGCTGAATGTGTTTATCTTATTCATTCTCAGGCTGAATTCTCACCTCAGAACCTCACCTCCCATTAATCTTCCTCAAAGCGGCAGCAGCAGGCTGCTTCTCCGGCCGCACGACAAGGGAGGAGGTGTGGATGCGAGGGGTATCTCTGAGCATAATACTATATTCTTCTCTTTATTGAAAGTGACACTTCACGAATAAAGGCCTGGTGAACACCATAAAGACTATTTCATATACAGATATGGTGATTATTTACCAGCTAGTCGAGACAGAGTGAAAACAAACAAAGTAATCTCATGCTTTGCCTGTCGCCGGTGCGAAATGTTCCTACCGCTGAGGAAATTAGCTGCTGATGCTTTCTTCGCGACTTTAAGGAAAAACTGAGATTTGCTTGCTGCATGTGTTAGAGCTGTGGATCTGGATCAGATGTATGAGAACAACCACATAAACACAAGCACATAAATTTGTCTCAGCTCAGCTCAGAAAAAGGAAAATATTATATTCAAAAATGACTTCTCACCCTCATGTCAAACCTTTATAAACAAATCAGTGCACACATTAAATATAGTATATTAGTTCAGTCCTGGATGGCCGGTATCTCTGCAGAGTTAGCTTCAATGCTAATAAAACACACCTGAAGCAGCTCATCAAGCTCTAACTAAGTATACTTCAAATTGTCAGGCACGTTGGAGCCTCAAACTTGGACAGCGGCCCTCCAGGATCAAATTTGCAGTATATGAACATATAAAAGTGCTTTTTATATTTTAATATTTTGTGATAATTATATTTCAATAATAATATTTGTAATAATTTTTATAGCATATTTTTGTTTTATACAGACAAAAAAAAATCCTACCTGGTCTTATAGCACCTTGGTGCACGTTTTAGCCAGACTGGACTTTCCAAAAGAAGTGAACACTAGAGGCAGTAAAACAACACCTTTTTTTGTTCCTTTTCACACAAATTTAAGTTAATAAAGCATCATTTTCACACAATTACTTGAAGAATAACATGTTTTGACTTTAAACTAATTAATTGATTTAATTAATTAATGCTGGGATATTTGAAAACTGATGCTTTTTAAAAGTTAGCATATATCCAGCTTCATATCTATTGGTTTTCATAGACGGCAGGTTTGTTCGGGAACTCACAGAGTACAGAGATGTACTTGAGAGGCAAGGAGCTCGATTCCCGTGTAACTACAGTTTGACAAAACAGATCTATGTAGAAGACAGTTGCAGTGACATGGTTGCGTCAACGAATGCGTTTTTATATCGGTTTTACATTTGTTAACACTATCGGACAGGTTTAGGGTTGGATTTGATGTAGGGCATATTTCCAACACGATAGAGCATAAACTTTTAGCAACAGTGCACAGAAATTGCAATTCTGAACAGCTGTAACGCAAACCTATATCAATGTAATAAAAATCTAACAGGGTTCATGTATCAAACCTGTGTTTTAGCACCACTCAATGGACATTTCTCTTTGAAACTGCGGCAAAACATGCAGTAAGTCATGTAAAAACAGTGCACATAGGCACGTATTTTTATGAGACCAGGATGGAAAAAATCTGTCTGATTCATGAATAAATCAATCCATTTTGTCAATGACTACATTTAAATTACTAATGAGTCAATAGAAGATTTTTACGACATAATGACTGAAATTTCAGTGTGTTTATCACAAAAAAGCTTTTGTAAAACTTATATTGAGTGCATTTCACAGAAGAAATAACAGCACACGGGTTTGAGTGAGTAAATATTGACAGAATTTTCATTTTTGCCTGAACTCTCGCTTTCAGCAAATAAAAGGATGTTGCTCAAACAAATAAACGAAACGGGTCGCGAGCGGGGCCATCACCGACACTGGCTTTGTCATTGATAATACACACACAGGAACAGGAACCACACTGCTTGGAACAATACAGCCCCTTCCATCTCCGCACCATGCCGAGGTTGCGGGCTCCCATTACGGCTGTGCAAAATAATGCGATCACCACAAGTAAATACTCTTAACAGGCCGTGTCAGAGCACGCAAATAAAAGGTGTGTGTGTCTATACGTGCGTGTTTGTATGTGTGTGGTGATCAGCGCACATTACTGTGGGGCCTTTGTGCTTCAGACCGCTCCTGATAAGCTTTTCCATTGGCATTGTTCTGCAGAGATAAAGCCTACTGAAATGAAATCTAAAGGCTGAAAGAGCCCATTTTCCTCTCTCTCCTTCTCTTATTCATTCTCTCGCTCTCTATCTCTCTCTCTGTGAGCTTATCTGTCAGAAAGGCTGAAGAAAATGGACAAGCTGTGAGAAAAGTCCAGGTCGACCACCTCCCTCTCCTGCTCAGCCTTTTTCAAGCTGACCACCGCCAGACGCTGCTGTATCTCTGGCGCACACGACTCAAAGCCCTCGCTTCTCCGTAATCCCACCAAACTACCCGCCGAACGGCACGACGCGGCCAGCGCAGAACCAATTATGCCCCCACAGGCTGAAGGACCAGCGTGTAGCAGCCTGCAGCTGTCAAATGCGCAATAAAATAGCATCAGGCATTTCCCAGATACCCTCACCCCCGAGTCTGGCACCTCTCAAACAGAATTTAGCACAAACTCTCTCAACTGCTCATTTCTAGCTGTGTCAGAGCGGTCTCAGTCTCTCATTCTCTCTCATATTGTGCTGCTTCCCTCTGGCGAGTGCCACCTGGGAGAGTTGTTCTCATTAACCTTGTGCACCTGTACTAGGCAGCTTTTAAAAGCAGAAAAATACCCTGCCCGAGTCAGTCGGATTCATTTTGTGAGCCTGTGTTGCTTACTGCTTGATTTTAGTCTGATGAAACCTTTTTTTTTTTCCTCCTTCTCTGCTGGCCTCCTCTTTAACCTAAAGGCATGTTTGAGCTAATTTCTCCCCTTAGTATTGACATTTTCAGCACACATTTCCAAAGGCTTCTTTCAACAGGTCTCCCCTCTCCCTGCGCTGTTATGAAGATGGCTGTTTAAACATGGCGACTTGCTGAGTTGCCTTCAGGCAAATGTGATGCGATTACGCGAACCCCTACACACGAATGCACACATACTGTTGCAAGTGGTTCCAGGACATACACACACAGACCAGTGACAAGAACATAGGCTGGAAAGAGTAAAAAAAAATAACATGGAGAAACACAAAATAATGTTGTAAATAATTATTAGAAAATACATATAAAAGTAGTAATGTATGAAAAAATGTAGGTTTTATTCCATTCCAAGTGCACATAGACTAATTACAAAAAAATTATATACATAAATATATATATATATATATATATATATATATATATATATATATACACATATATATACATATATATACATATATATATATATTATATATATATATAAAAATTTATTTTATATATATATATATATATATATATATATATATATATATTTATATATATATAAATTGTAGATGACATATACTTTTTTATGACTCTTTTTGTATATATAAAATTGTAGATGACATATCAATGACTCTTAGGATGTTGAAAGAAAAATGTAAAAAACAAAAATATTTGTATTTGTTACTTTAAGAATGATGATATATTTTTCTTATGTCATTTGTGTTTTAATTTTTTTTTCTACATTTTTGCTATATCATTTTTTTTTTGCTATTTATTTTGCTATAACTACCCATATCCATATATATACAGCAGTTCTCATTTGAAGTGGATCAAAACCTTTCATTATTCTTGCTTTATGACAACCTGGATTCATTTTTATGATCCACTTCATATGTTGACTACACACACACACACACACACACATATTATACACTAATTCAGACAACCCACTGACTAACAGACTTTGAAAATATGTAGTTTTTGTAGTATATGCAGTCTATTCACTCTTACACACACAAAACTGTCGACAACTTAATAAGACAGATCACATCTCCAAGGAACACTGCGGACAGGAGCATCACTCCCACTTGACGGACACTCCAACAGAAAGAAATAACCGGACAGGCTATTAATTGCCCTTTCTATGCCACCCAGCAGAGCATGGAGCTCTGATATGTCTACAGACAGTGAAATGTCTCTCTCTCTCTCGTGACCCCTACAAAGATTCATGGAAAAGGTTCGGCCCCTGGCTATACTTAGACACCTCACAGAAAAAAAAAACACACATATCAATAGTCCAACAAAGTACGGGAGGCTGATGTTTCTGAGCAGACAGACAACATCAAGGGAATTGTTTCCTGTTTCAAGCTAAGGGTCACAATGGATTGCTTAAGGTCACTTAACAGCAAAAAAACCCCCCAAAAAAACGACATTTCTGCTCGAGTGTCAAAGTTCACTGACTGGAATAGAACTGGAGGAGTTCTCAGGACACAATTAGTTGCACTTTGAAGTTCAAAGTTCAATTTTGCTTGATTATAAGTTATAGTATTTATAGTATTCATGAGTATAATCCTTATTAATTATAAGATTTACAGTGACTAAATAGTGTATAGTGTCTCGTCCAATCAGAATTTAGTCTATGCAGTTTTTATCTATTTTTCTTTTGGTGTAATGCAGCCAAGTAATACTTGTAAAAAGATTATGACAAAATCGTTATTATTTCAAAATAAGTTGGGGCTGTTTCCTATGACTTGATTCAAAAACATTTCAGCATATTTCCATAGGATCTCAATAATGAAATGGGAGTGAGGTATGGAATAAATAATGCATAAAATGACTAAATAATGTATAGTGTTTACTACACAAAGGGGAGCAACAGCAAACAGTTTGTTCGTTGGATCAATTTGTTCCCTTTCATTTGTGTAATTGTAATTAAAACAGAGTGTCTGAGCGGCGGGTATGCGGCAGCATAGACCGGCAACACGGGGCCCTTCCATCTTCCTTCTCTTATCAATTAGTGGAACAATAATATCGTTCCCTCGTCGCAAGAGCCATTAGCATTTTGATTGAACATCTCAAACACAAAGTGCCGAGGCTGTGGAACGCCAGAGGACTGTCTTGTGCCGCGCTGTTCCCTGGCTTCCTCCGTCGGGACCTGTCACTTTCTTCTGACAAAAGCCACAGAGAAAAGTGGGGGGTATTGGGGGAAATAGAGTGATGAGACACAGAGGAAGAAATGGAGAGATGGTGTGGGATGGAGGGAGACAGGTACAACACATCTGAGGAGGGAAAGGGAGGGTTGGGAGGTTAAAGTGGAAATGTGTGAGTGGGTGAGATTTCAGTGGGGTTTTTTAAGCCTCAGCTGGTCTCTCGGTTATGAGTGATTGCAGCGGTGCACTAGGACCTTACAACATCCTCTTTAAACAGAGATTTCCTCCAGAACAAACCCTCGGCACACATCTTCAGCCAACACATTCTCCTGGAAAGCCTTTAGAGGAAGCACAAGAAAAAGCTCGTACTCAGAGAATTCCCAAAAACCATTCGCATTTTTTAATAGATTTGAGATGCACGGTATTATTGCTTATTTAACAAGCATTTAAACGTTTAAAAACAAGCGTGTAAAATTTCTGCTTAATACAACTTTATCATCATTGTAAAACACCACACATTATACTCTCTATAATTCATAATATTGTTCATTATAGTTGCCATTGGCCATAACATAAAAAAATATATATTATCTGCTATCCACACAAGTTCTCAATTCTACAATCTCTCGCTTCACTTGAAAATCCCTTGTTTATATTTACAGTGTCATTTTCACCAGGTTTCATGTTGGCTCTTTAGACGTGAATTGACGTGAACAACATCACTGTGTCATGCCCGCCAAGCATCTGTTCATCAGTGTGGTTTCACACCATGCTTTTCTTGAGAAGGTTACATAAATTACTTAAGACAGAACATTAATGCAGTCTGTACACAAACCTCAGAAAATCTCAAAGCATTCCACCGCTGAAAGAAAAGCGGACACTTTATCATGCTTGATTTGAATGCACACCTAAGCCTAGCTATTATATGTCTCCCCTTTGCACAGATCACACAGATTGTTGGAGGAGAGGTGTGTTCTTATTTCTCTGAGCAATCTGACTTATGGTTTTTGTCTTGTGGAAAGAAAACCGGCAAAAAAGTTTAATACATTTCTATTAAAGGGCACCTGAGACATATCTAGAGACCAGAACATCACACATAGAATATCATGAAACAATGACACACAAAAAAACACTTATGACTTATCACTTAGAACTTCCTAGAAACCACACACATTTTTAAGCGCTTTTATTCAGGATGTATTAAATCGATGTAAAGTGACAGCAACTTTTGCACTGTTACTTATTTCATTAACACTGTTCTTTTGAACTCTCTGTTCATCAAATGATCCTAAAATCATGAGACAACATTATAAGAGCAGCACAATGCTTTTAACATTGATAATGACAAGAAATGTTTCTTGAGCACCAATAAGGCAGCTTGTAACTGCGTGTAATGTAATTCATTCTAGCCATTACAACAATAAAATTATATTTAAATACAAATTTGAATGGTAATGCAGATATGCACTAAAACCACAGAGCCCGTAAAATGCTTAAGCAACCAAACACCCAGATAACCTCCCAAAAAACCCCAGCACTGACAGAAACTGCACACCGAATAAGGTCAAGATGCAAGTTGGGTTCAAACCTACATCGCCCACATTAGCACCGATGCTCAACAGGCCCGAAGCGTGTGCGCTACCCTCTAGTCCACTGCTCCATCCAGTGCCTGTACTTTTCTAACGAAAACCAGCAAGTCAATCCATATCAAGCTCTTCACCTAGTTCACAAACAGAAATCGAGGGCCTTTGCTGCAGGTTTATGTGCAATCCATCTGTGAAGGGAGAATGACTACGTAGGTGCTGAGCTTTGTTCCTTTCTCTATTCTATTGTCAGTGTAAAGTCATCTACTACACACACACACACAGATAGCGAGGACAAAAAGATCGATGTGGAGAAGTGGTGAGTATGAACTGCCACAGCGGAATCCATACTGCGCAGTCACACAAAGTGTCAATGGATCATATTGGAAGTAAGCATCCAGGGAAGTATAGAGTCAATACGGCTTTCTTTCTCGCTTGCCTTCCTTCCAAAACACACACACACACAACCACAGCCTCATTAGCCACACAAGAAAAATCATGATAGCACACAGTCCGAGGGAAGCTTCATCCGGTGGATACAATAACCAGGCCTTTATTTCCACAGGGAAATTGAGGGCCATGCCAAGAGAGAGATGGGATTAAAAAGAAAGAATAAAAAGCAAATGAAAGAGGATGATATTTGCGTGGCCATGTGAGGACACCTGTGGTGCCATTACCAGGTGGAGTTAGCCGAGGGGGGCTGGGCTTAATAATGCATGAACCAATCAGGTTGTCGTAAAGTCATTATTTGCATGGCGGTTGTGGCGGAAGGTCACGTGACCTTAAAAGCAGCTGGTTATTACCACTGTTTTATTATTTATCAAAACCATTTTCACATCCAAGAGACCAGCCCGCCTCTGCAGCTGCTCCCCGACTCCCCCTGCGCCGCCAGCCGGAGACCCCCCGCCAATCACCCCGCCTGCCAATCAGCTAAAGGCAATCACAAACATGCCAGCCAATCACCAGGGGGATGGGCCGTTTTTGCTCGGCAAATGCCCGGAACGAAAGGTCAGAGGTGTCAATCAGGGGGATATTCTGAGGAGATTGAGAAGTTTATTGCAGGTTAGTGAAAGTATAAGTACTTAGAGTGAAAGGCTCATGGGGGATAACATGATGTGGCTACTAATAAATAAATAAATGGAGAGAAAAAAAAAAAAAAAAAAAAAAAAAAAAACAGAACTACTTTTCACATTTCCAACTTTCTGTCATTTTGATAAACACTGTCGCTTCACTTGTTTGTGCTAATGAAAACAATTTAGCCTTTAGTCGAGAACACCCACATACTCTTAATTTCTCTGATGACTTCTCAACATGAAGGCTCGTATAGCTACAATTTTCAGTGGCACTATTCGTCGACATGGGGCGCGTCGCAGATCCTTGTTCTGAACATCTCTGAGCTTAGGGTTGCGTTGCTCAGTTAATGATAATTAATGATAATTGCACATTATACATTTATCAGTCCCCGCATGCGAATGGCGCTCTGAGGCGTTACAAGAACTAGTGGAAGTAAAAAACAGCACATATGAATAAAAGCCTATTTTCGCATTTAATGTTTGTCCTTTTCTGCTCTGTATGGAGATACTGAAGCTTTACTAACAGCATTTGTGGTATAATATTGATTTTGATAATGATATTTTTTTTTTTGCAGTTTTTAAGTAAAATAAAGGCACTTACAAGAGACACACATGGTGTAACACAATAAACATTTATTTTTACAAATTAATTTTATTTATTTTCGGTGTGTGAGTCAAATGCAACAACCTTTAGTGTTGCTTGCAGAGAGCTTACTTTACCTTTCGTAATGTTTTGCCTTCCAAAGTTTCAAAGAAAAGCTTTATTTCTCCACAGCCATGACTATAAAGGTGTTCTGTTTATAGGCTACAATCCGCACAATTAATTTTCCAATCAAACTAAGGGCAGCACTTCACAGCAATTGTGATATTTCCTTACAAGGGGTCACTTAAATGATTCATTAAATGATTCCTTTCATGTATGTTACGGAAATTGCTATTTTTCACTTCTGAGCTAATTAATTGCCTAAACAGAGAATTCTGCATGTACGGCAAGTTATATCACACATGGGCACGTTATCGATCCTAAATGAGAAAGAACCACTTCGGCAGGTTAACAATGCAGCAACTATTATTCCACTAATGCCACCTGGTGATTTACGAGGGCTTTCAACGCAAAACAAAGGGAAGAAGAAAGCAAGAAACCATTTTTATGATAAGAAACACAACATACATGAAATAAAACATAATAATCTGTCTTGCTTACCCCCCTCTCACAGAAGGGCCCTGCATAATACTGCTGACATTATTCGAGTGAGGCATAAAAACAATAGCGCACGCTCACTAAAACACTTTCCAGTGTTGGAGATGGTATGTTTCCTGTTTCTCCTTTCCGAGCACGCTTGCCAATCCCCTGCAGTGCTTAACCTCTGGAAAAGAATGTGTTCAGGACTCTATGAATGCTGATATGGTGCGCTGTGTGTTCGCCGTACGCCGGACTCGCGCTGGGGTGGCTGTTTCTGAGAGCTGTGTTTGAAGAGGTCATAAATTGAGGAGCCAGCAGCATTAAAAGGTCAGCGGTTGCGTAATTCCATACACAATGACATATAACTCGGAGGCAGCCGCTGTCATGTCCCACGTGGAATCTAATCCCCGAGACCCACGGTAGGATGTTTGCCACCGGCATATTTTTATATATATATATAAAAAAAGACTAGATAGCTGTTAGCGAATTGTAAAACTGCATTTCATATTCGAGTAGTCAGTATAGTTACCGTAGTGACTTTGTTAGTCTTAAAATGAATAGTTGTAATTCTGTCATCGTATATGCATGCTAAATAATTTTTTTTCAATATTTTAATTATCAGTAATCCAATCGTTTGCTGAATGACTACCCTCTCGCCTAATGTCTAATTGGTATCTGGATTTAAATCTTTTTTTTTTATGTCCCAATACATCTAGGATAACTTTAGGTGATAAGAGGGATGATGGGAAAATGGAAATGATATTTTTTGTGTTTCTCATTTTATAGATGGCTGTAAATTTCTCTAGAGAAAGCTAGCAGATAGCTGCTTCAATAAGTTATGTTCTTCCTTATATAAGAGCCTGAAATAATCCTGACTGATTCTCAGCTCTCATACTGATACGATTTTAGGCACAGCATAATAATAGCAGCATACAACTTGAAGAATCACCTTCCGAAGGGACTTTTTGGGATGATGGCTGGCTCATAATGGGCTGCTGAAGGTTAGAGTAACTCTTGTTTAGAAAGTCACTCATTCTTTCTTTTTAATCTTTTTGTGCCTTTAACAAGGCTCAGTGAATTTGGTCCCGTAAATGCCGGCACATCGGTCCACTCTGTCAGCGGTGTGCCTGCTTAAGCAGTCATTCTCTCGGCTTCCAGGGAGTCCAACACTGGGCTGCTAAAGGTCAACGCATGAACTTCAGCCGCTTCAAAGGGCCTTTCTTCATACCCTTTGAACCCCCAAGCACACCTGCAGCAAACCCTGTGCCAGTCACAATACCACGGAGGCTTTATGAACCTTCCAACATTTCGAGGTGTAAGCCTATTGGAGGACAAATGACCTGAATTTGTTCATCTGTCTCCGAGTTGTGACTGACAATGGTGTGAAAAGAACCAGTTCAGACTGGTCAGGGAGTTTCTACTGAATGAATAAAACCTTCTCACTGGGTTGCTATCATACAATGTTGAGTGTTTCTTAAAATATGGCCACTTTTGGGCATGTGGACTTAAAACTTTTCAGTCATACAAGCTTAGCTTGTCTACTAAAAAAAACTGAAATGGACATCATGAATTATATTATAAATATATATATATATATATATATATATATATATTTTTCATATAAAAATGACAATTCTTGATCTAAATGTATTTATTTATTTTTGTAAAGTTGTTCTGGCAGTAAAAATAAAATGAATTAATAAAAATTAACTCCAGGACACAAAAGTACCTGCAGTTGAAGAAACACCAAATTATTTCTTCCTAACGCATCTCTGAAGCTTCAGGCCTCCGTCATTCCCTTGAAAACTGAACATATAATTTCCTCCTCACAGTGATTAGAGCAGCTCCAATTAAACGTGGTGCTGAGAAAATGTGTATGATTAACTATGATATTTCGATGACATTCTGCGCTAAACACTAATATCGTGCAAAGATATCTACAAGGAGAAAGGATATTAATCGCTAATGGAAGAGAATGGTGCGGCCCCCTTTTGAAATCACGCCAGGAAAGGTGAAGGTATATCTAATTAGGTTTACTCAGGGATCTATGATGGGAAGCCGTGCCGTACGTGAAGCCAGTGGAAATTGCTGCCATTACGTCGCAAAAGGCCAAAGCAAACTCGGCTAACCTTTGTGGGCTTTAAAGGACCTTCTGCGGATCAACAGTACTTACATTGTTTACACACTCGGTGCTACATTATTGCCACACTTCCGAAGCATAGTCAGCAGAAAGCAGACGCGGCACAGAAGCGATCGGGAGAGATTAAGTACAGCTGATTCACAGGATGTCCCTGATCATTTAAGAGAACGTCCTTCTATAGTGCCGTCCACAAACACAGCCCTGTAGCAGTATTGATTGGAACAGAAAACACCAATTCAGAGCGACGATGGGGATAAATCAGGGATATGAAACTGTATAATATTTATCAGTCCCTTGTAAGCTCCTAAAAGAGAGAATGAAGAGATTTAGAGTACTGCATAACATAAAGGTGTAAATAAAACGGGCAAATAAATGGTTTATCTGATAAAAAGAACGTAGTTTAAAGGATGTGCATGGATTCAGCATAACTGATGGGATATTGTGCATGTAAACACTATAAACGATACTAGATGCTTTTAAGTCTGTCAAGATTATATGGAACGTTTGACAACCAGCTTCTCGTCAGCCGCTAAAACGTTTCACCGTGATGTGGCGAATCAAGACTGTTCGGAGGAAACCAGAGACTGAAGGGCGTGTGTGTTAGAGTGACTGAATAAATAAAAAAAACTACCAACTTCCTAGTCTTCTACATCTACCAATCACCACCCAGCTGATCTGAGCCTGCCAGCCCTCTTCAGGCTCAATCAGGGATGCAGCTAATCATCACTCAGCCGTTGGAGTAAACAGAGAAGTAACTGCACTTAAGACTTTGCATCTGAATATTGCAGTTAAGCATCCTCGACTGCTGTTTGCAAATGGACCGTGATTGATGAGTTCTACAGGGTTTGGATCTTTTTGTCATCCTAATGAATAAGAAAAAAGTGGACAAATAAATGAGAGCTGTTGTCATGATTGTGCAAACGCCGCTAAGCCTTTTTAGCTGTAGAGCATAATAATGTTTTTTAGACTAACTGTAGCTACTCACAGAGAATTGTTCTGCATACAGCAAAAATATAATGTTAGGGTTGGGCGATATGCAAATTTTTTATATTGTCATATTTTATGCACGATATTATCGCTGTGGGAGGGGGCAAGTATATATATATATATATATATATATATATATATATATATATATATATATATATATATATATATATATATATATATACACACACACACACACAGATACACACACACACACACACACACACAGACACACACACATATATGTGTGTGTGTGTATATATATAAACTGCCTTTTAAACTGCCAGCTTGAGCAGTAGACTCCAAAAAACACACACTGCGAATGTGTGTTTTGTAGTATTTATTAAAAGTGAGGGATGTTAGCAGATCATTAAGCTATCAAAATCTTCTTCAAAGCTGCGGATGAAAAGTGGCATGAGTTCATCTGACTAAACGCACAGCGTTTTGAGTGTGTTCGGGAATGACTCGTTGGGTGTGTTTGGGAACGAGACGTAAAATCAACCAAGCTACATTTCCGCTGGGAACACAGATCAAAGGGAGAAGGCAAAAAAACGCTGCACTTCACTCTGGGAGCGATTTGACTAACCTTGATCGTGAAGTTTTTATCATTTCATATTGATCTTGCGAAAACACACTCTGTCTCCTTATGTGTGGAACATACCACTCTTTCAGTCGATTTCATCATATCATTTATTATTATCTGAGGATGAAATATTAACAAAAGCAGAAATCCACTTGTGGGATGTGAAATGTGTCAAATTGTGTCTTTTTGCTTCTTACACATGCAAAAACACAGATACACCAACATAACATATTATCTCTGAACGCACGCAAGCACACGAGACAGAAAACTGGCACAATCGCATGTGCAAACTCTCTCTTATGCACACGAACAAACAAAGAGACAACACACAGTGCTTCGGTCAGCTATGTAGAAAGACAAACATTTGATTTTGGAGGGACACATCTGTTTGCACAGCCTATTAAATGACAATGAGGGGCATCGTTAGCTGGCAACAACAGTAATGAATCTCTCTCGAAATGCCACGCCAGCAATATTCCACGCCAGAAAAAGCTACTGAAGAGCTTCCACTTTTATTTATCACATCCCTTTAAAACTCTTTTATACTGTCAAATCTGGGGATGTCACCTGACGTATAAATTCATAAAAGTCGAGCAAATGTCCTTGTGCTTACAGTATTGAGTACATATTTGAACAAGCGCTTGAGTAATTCTATATATATATATATATATATATATATATATATATATATATATATATATATATATATATATATATGTGTGTGTGTGTGTGTGTGTGTGTGTGTGTGTGTGTGTGTGTGTGTGTGTGTGAAAAACTGAACAAAAACGCATGAATTTCATAACTACATGGTTGGTTATGGAGTGATTCAGGCAGTATCACGTAAGGACTGATTAATATATATATGCGTTTATGAAGATTTGCGTTTAAAAAAAGATTTGTCAAAAATATCCACAAAACAAAACCAAATGAATAAAGCAAGCTCCTTTTGTGCATAGGATGAAAAAAGAAAATTTGTTAATGATGATAGAATTTTCATTTTAAAGATGAACCGTACCTTTAAGTGTCTACAAATTTGGTGTTCCTAACCCTAACCCTTTGACCACTATCGAGTTCATCTCTGGAGCTCTTCGAGTGGTCGAAATGACCAAAACACAGCTGTCTGGTATTTAGGGGTTTTCTGGCCTATACAGTGTCTCTACAGTCAGACTGATGAATGTTCAGCGCTGAGATTATCAGAGCAGAATTGTGCTAAGGTGTATAAAATCAGGCTCTGGCAGCCTAGCGCAGCACAGACTTTGTTTCTCATTTTGTGAAGCACAGATGTAGCATATTCACTTGAGACTCAGCTCAGCGAGAGAAGAAAAAAGCAGCAGAAAAGGAAAGAGAGTGAGACAGAAAGGCAGAAAAGGGAACAGGTAAAAGATGGGGAGACTGAAATATGCCCTGATGGAGTACGAGTGTGTATATGGGCCAAAAGCCTTTCCAGACACAGCAAAAAAAAAAAAAAAAAAAAAAAAAAAAAAAAAAAGGACAGGCTTTATTGGCCATTTCTACCACCAAACAGCTCGATCTCCACTGCAATCATTCTCGCTCTCTCTCTCTGAATGCAAGACCTTGGCTGTTGTCCTCCCATTCTGGCACAGCTAACGCCCTTTTCACGGGAGAAGGAAAGCAGAGAGGGGGGATAAATAGAGAGTGTCTTTTAGCTGCCGCGTGTTCGTCACCTCTGAGCTGAAGGACAGTGTTGAATAGTCTTGCAGGGGGGTGTGAAGACAGACAGACTGCGGCGGATTAGAGACTGTCTGTCTTTACTTCCGTCCTCTGACATCCACTAGCATCTCTGTCTCTCTTTTTCACCCGAGTGTTCTATTGCAGTCATACAGTGGAGATGATGACAGTAATACATCAGAGTGTGAGATTGTCTTGTGTTGCAGTGGAGGGAACAGAAAGTAATGCTATTGTCATTTTATTTTGTGTTTAACACAATGTCCTTTTTTCCAACATCATCTCTCTGTGTTGCAGTTCTTCTTTAGGCATGTTGATGAAAATAAAAAGTGGACAGGGAATGATGGGGAAAAGGGGACATACTTGAGACATCAGTGGTTGAACTGGGCGCATACAATATAAAAAATAAATAAATACATAAATAAATGATTTACTCAATTTAAAATAATTAAAAAAAAAATAAATAAAATATTTAATTTGTCCAAACTATTATACAATTTTATGGTTATGAACAAACTGTTCTACACCTCACTCAAAATTTTATTAAATTCTACAAAAATTTTATATCTTCGGGAAAAAAAGAAAATCCTATCTTACACATGGCTGGAGAACAGAGCATGACTGCATTTCACCCTACTCTTTTCCTCTTTCAGTCGGAGGTTTCTTTCAGTAGGTAAGAAAACACATTCATTTAAACATTATTCTTCAAAAACTATTTTAAATGTCTCTCTCTGCCTTCCCATTACCATCCAGTTGACCACTTCACTTCGGTGGAAGCTGCAGCCACGTAAAGTAATTGCTGTGAGGCTATTAAAACCGCTGACCCCCACGGCACCTCGTTTAGCTGAAGATACCATTTGAGAGAGAGAAAAAATAAAAATAAAAAATTAACAAAGAGGACACGGATAAACAAAAAGACAATCTCACATATTCCAACCGGCAAGTAAACAAAAGCGACAAATCTGCAAGCTGCTATTGTTGCTGCGCTATTGTAGGGCATCTCTTTGAAAAGCATGCATGGTCTTTAATGGAAATGGCTGGTTGTGGACGGCATTGTTTGGCACTTGGTGTTTACCAGCGGTGTGTTTAATGGCAGCTAGTCTCATTTCCGACCTTGCTGCTCTTAGCTACCTCCACAAGGATTTGAGAATAATAGCGTTTTTTTCCCACTGGGGGCCGAAGCTAGTGCCAAACAGACGCTCTCCACCTTCACTCCGACCCGTCAGTTCTCTCAAACACAGTTTGGGCTCTCCAGAGAGCACTGGCTCCTCCGAAACCCTCTCCGCCCCCTTCGTTCCCATAGATACGGACACTTTGCCCTATGGGAGTATTTACAAGAGCGAGTACAGAAGGGGGCATCAAGGACGGCAAAATAGAGAAACAGAAGAAAGTGTGGATCAAAGTTCAGCAAGTGTATTTGTTGAATGCTCTGATCTCCATTTACAAAAGAAAGCGCGTGTCTTTTTCGGATCGGAGGCCATCTTGACATTTACAAATCCTCGGTTTTGTTGACACGGACGATTTGCGATCACCTGCGAACTGTTTTTGACTCGAGGTTGTGATGTAGATTAAAAAAAAACTTAGCTGCTAATCGTGCGAAAAGGAAGTAAGATCACTGTGACTTATCAGACTGTTCTGACGATGTCACAGAGGACAGCGTCACACTGAAGTCCTTGGGGGTTGGGGGGTGGGTTGTCCAGTGAGAGAGAAAGAGAAAAAAATAACAAAAGGCAATGCATATCTGCATACCTTTCAAACACAGACACGCATGTGCGCTCACCTTTAAAATATGACTGATACGGATTAAAAGGCAAATCTCAGGTTGAAAGATTAATACCGTCCACTTCATTTCCACAACCTGCCCATCTGTGAGCGCTGAAAGCCACTTATGCAGCATAAAAGACATAGCGCTGTTCCTCGGCCTCTTCATTCAGCCCACACAAAGGCCACTCAAGGCTAAGAATCTCTCTCGTGGCTTTCAGGCCGCTACAGAGGATGCTGCTATACCTGTGAACACTGTAGCATAAAGCTGCTAGCTATTCCTCGGCTCGCCTCTCTGTGCGTGTGCTGTCTCTTCCTCTTCTCGTCCGCTCTGCTCTCTCTCAGGCTGTCAGTTAAAGCTTTATAAAGGCCTTGCTGCTAAAGCCACACAGAGACACGGGGATCACAGCTGGATGAAGTCAACGGCCCGCTCTGACCAAAGACTACCTTTCCTCATCTCATTTCCCCTTTCTTCTCTTCCTTTTTCATTTTAACAATAGCTTTACTTCTCTTCTCATTTCTCACTCTCTCTCCCAGTTTTCTCTTTTTTTCTCCTTCAGTCTCCTTATTTCTCCTTTCCTTACCTCACCCTTTCTTGTCTTCATCTCATTTTCTCTCCTTCATCTATTCTTCTACCTTATTTCTCTTCATCCTTCCACCACCCTCCCCCTTATTTCTAATTTCTATTCAATTTCTCTCCCTTTTACTTTATTTCTCATTCATTCTCCATATTTTACTTCTCCTTCATGCTCCTTGTATCTCCACTTCATTTATTTTCGTAATCTCATTTCTCCTTATTTTTCTTCCACCCTCCAATTTCTCCTTCCTTCTCCTCATTTCTCTTCCTTCTTTACTATTTCTCCTTTCATCACCCACATTTTTCATCACCTTTTCTAGCATCATTTTCCTTTTCATCACATATTCTCTACTCTCTTCACCTTAGCTTCCCTTCCCTTCCCATGTCACTTCTTCTTATTTTCTTCTCTCCAACTCTCATTCTCCTCCTTTACTCCATCAAAGACATTCCTTGATGACTACAGGAACAACTAGGGTGCCTATATGACTAACAATCACAACAATAGGGAAAAAAATTTAAAATAAACGAAATCACCCCAAAGCCCTGTAACATTCCACCAAGCTTATTCTTTCTCAGTAAAAAAGTCTCAGAAATAAAGTTACAGAAACATCATTCAGGTGAGCAATAACCTCAAATTCAGTATATCATAAGTCTGAAGATATCGTACATTTCTCACAAGCCTGCAGGCGTGAGTGAACATGACCGAGAAACATTCCACCCTGCGCATCCAATGGTAAATGTCGGCCTAATCAAATAGAGTCGATGGATTGGCTACAGTGGAAATTGTTGCTCTTTTATTGGACCATATTAGCCTTGACCTTCAGGGCTCAAATGAAACGTCCTTGAAGATATAATACTATAATGTAACACAGCACAAGGGCTCCTGCATTGCTACAGAAAACTCACGCTTCAGAGCGTAACTTTGAACTGCACGACTAACAGCACAATATAACTGAAGGACATTCATAATAACATTACACACACATGCAAAGACACAAACAGATACACACACACAAAACAACTGGGCTCTTACCTCTATGTCTATTTGTAGTTTTATCAAACATAAGCATAGCATCTTCTACCTGTAAGAGAACAGAGAGAACAATTAGTTAATAAGTGTCAAAACTGCCAGTGATTTGGTTGAAATTTACACTAGAATAACAACAAAAACAGTAAAAATTCCAGACCAACTGTACTCACTTTATTAGATATTAATATTATTTTAATATTGCTTGTAGAAACAATTACTTACATCATCTGCATATTATTTTAGTTACTTGAAGATTACATATTAATTCTAATATTAATAACTGAGAAAACAGTTATTGGTTTCCCGGGTTGGTTGACTGGACAAGAATTAAAAAATTTCTGGTATTTGAAATATTCAACATCAGCCTTTTTTGATAGTGTAACATCTTGTGCACTTCTACTTAAATAGATAACTACTGGAGCCTAAAAGCATTTTACACACGCGTACAGATCTGAAAGCTGCTCATGGCCATGTTCTATGAGGAATGATATCCCTCCACGGGCCCAAGGGTACCATCCTGTCTGACCCTGACAGAGGCCTGTTCATCCTTGAGGAAAACCCTGTCTGCAAGGACACGCTTCAGAGTGCATCCAGCCATAGTCTTCTCACTCACAAACACACTGACACGGTGCGTCTGAACATGCGCCTTTCAGCTTCTTTCACATTACATGCACGCACACTAATAAAAGCTCAAAAAGTGCATGCCATGCCTGGCGTACACATGCTGACGTACACATGCACACTCCACTGCTCCTTCCTGAGGTCCCAGAGATTAGCCCTAAAGTACAGGCGGTTGGAAAAACACCTTCCCGGCACAAAAGGAGCCATCAGTCACTCAGCCCCATAGAGAACAATAGAGCTGCGAGCTTTAGAGATCCTCATCACCCTCAATCACTTCCAATAAAGATCACACTGACTGGCGCTCTCGCAGAGGCTGAGGGAAATCTGTTATTCTCTGCTATCACTCAATGCATATTTATGGTCCTCTAAAACAGTGCTCTACTGTATGTTCAGGGAAAGACGTTTTATAAAATGACCACTGGAAAAAGGATATGTGTGTGTGTGTGTGTGTGTGTGTGTGTGTGTGTGTGTGTGTGTATGTTTCTTCTGTATGATACAGCATCTTCCACAATAAGTAAATTCACCATAAATGAATGAATGAATGAATATGTATTGTATACATATATATAGGAACACAAGACAAGAGTCATTATTCTTTTACGTTGCATAAACATGCTGTTAATTCTTACAAAAAGTCTTTGGGCACCAATGATGGGTGAGTTCTTGGTAATACTCAGTTTCTATCTTGCAGAATGTAGTTAAAACATCATAGCATCTAATGAAAATGTTGATGCCAATGTAAATGGATTTTTCTGAGAAACTACTAGCATTAGCAGTAAACTATAAACTGTATAATATTATAATGCAGCAATATAAACCATCATGCCTGCCTTTCACAATCATAGTGATGTATGTTAGCTCTATAATTATGTTGTCCATGCTGGTGGGCTCTAGTTTATAGGCCTGTAGCCGGAGCGTGCAGTTCTGTCCAGAAAGAGAAGAGACTCTTGACTACAGCTGCACTAAAGCATGATGGGAGGAGACAGCCCTCGACTCAGGCTCATATGTAACTGTCTCTCCTCATAAACAGCATGAAGTCTCTCTCTTTCTCACTCTCACTCCACATTTCTCTTACAGTAAGAACCTATGTCACGGGTCTTTGACATATAGGTCAATTTCTACACATAATATTGTGAAAACTAAACATTTTAATTGAAAATGATTATAAAAATACAAAAAAAAAAAAAATCTCTTTAATTCAATTACATAAATGTAATAAAACTGAAATTAATTTCAAAAAAGAATTTTGATAAATGCAAAATAATAAAATTAAACTGCACATTTATATCATAATATTCACTGAAAATCTGAATTAAATGCCTCATATATCTGCTTAAATTTTTTACCCTCAATATTTATATTCTCAAAAGCTCTTCAGTTATTCTCGATAGCCTAAATGCACAACTTCACACTTCAGGCATGCTTTGCTGCCTTCAAACCACCCTGACCCATTCAGCTTTTCAATGGGGGGGACGAGTATTCAAGGATAGATTCAGCCTGCCAGCGGCCATCAGATTGTGGGATAAGAAGCTCTTGAGGGCACACACATATACAGACACGGCACAAAGGTGAGCGTGGTCCCACACCCGGTCTGTGCCTAATCTTAGGTCCGCTCTCTCCTCCTTCTGCGAAAGAAAAGCCTGAAGGATAATAGCTGTCTCTTCAGTATGTAAGGGGGCCGGGCGGCCCCCACAGATAACAGTCCCGCTTTTATATTCACTGAGAGAGATGAGGTAAAAAGGGGTGACTAAATTCATGGAAAAGAACAGAAAGCTCTTCTTCTCTAGTAACGCAGCAGGGAGAGGAAGGGGCATTTTAAGTTCTCTCAGAAGGGTGGCAGAAGGTTCCGGAGAGTCTGCGAGGGTAATGGCGCTTGCATATGCGATGGTGCCGCATTCGAAATGGCCCTGACCTTTACTTGTTAGCTCTTGCGACTCTGAGGGGCCACGGGATGGCGGGACCCCGGGCTCGTTGTGCACCGATCGATGCGAAACAAGTGGCCTTACAGCACTCTGATGTGGTGGGGAATTAATTAGCCGACCACAGCATCTGGAAAGACGCGGCAGCACACGGTGCATAATGGCAAATTGCGCGAATTCTCCCCAGGCCCAGAGGGACGGTGCCATTAAAAGCCCCCGTGGCACACCATAGGTGGTCGTGCCACTTTGCCATTAAACACCATTACTGATAATTGACTGAACAAGTGGCCTTTTTACTGGCCGTTCTTAGCTTGGTCAGTGGCTAATACGCGCTGTGCACCCGGCACAATGAGTAAATGCCACGGTAATGCCTGTTTTATGACAGGCATGGAAGGGGCAGGTCCTGTCTGAGTGTCGATAAAACTGCGTTTAAATGTAGTTTGTGAAAGCCAACTGTAGCTCGTCTTGAGATTTATGCTTCTTATTAGCAGGGGCTGTACATTCGGCCCTATGAGACACAGGCCTTTATGGGCTTTTATAGCGGGACTGTTATGAAGAAAAGCACACGGGCGTTGTGACCTCATATTGCCAGAGAACACAACATGCAGTGGAGTTAACCAGGGGCTAAACACTAACTGACCTCAAAGCAACAGGAAAAATACATGATGTTTACAACTAAATGAGAGTCATTTCTATGCTACTAGAGTCACCATAAAAAAAAAGGCAAAAATAACAACACCACTTTCTATTTGCCATTGGTCCAGCTGTTTTGGATGCTTAAAAATCACATTGAGGGAATCAATCTACAAATGGCTCATTCATAGCATTTTGAAATAATAATATAAAAAACAAATGAAAAATAAAAATGTAATTAAAAATCCAATTAAAAAAGCCCAATATAAAAACAAAACAAAAGCAAATAAATAAGGTAAAAAAATTTTTAACATTAATATTTAGAGAGCATTTTGGAGAAATGCTGCTATTCATAGTTTTCTGGATGTATTTAAAAATAATAAAATAAAAAGCCAAAACCGAGATAAGATAAAAACAACATAAAAATGCTTTCCAAAAAAACGAAGTCCGAAAAGTGCATCTATCAAACTGTCTTGAAGCTGGCTCACTCCTGTAAACCTGTGTAAACCTGGTGCAGTCTCGATCGGTGTGTTCCTGTATGGCAGCTGTGCAAAGCTGCTTGACAACATGTTTTCATTTAAGTAAGAAATATAATTGGAAAGTCTGTGGGGCCATTTTTTATTAACTGTGGAAGGTATCAGCAGGAGGACAGGGGGGAATACAAGCCGGAGGAAGCACAGTCAGACAGGGGGAGATTGTGTTTACATGTAGGCGAGGGATGGAGAGAAGGCAATCCAACACTTGGTTAAATTCACTCAGCCGCCAGGGAGTGGAATCTACCACCTGCCATATCACCGTTCGCTAAATCTCAGACAGTAAGGAAAGAAAAACAGACTCCACCTCTCTCCTCGTGTCAAACTAACGTGTGCGTGCCTGTCACACCATGGCAGAAATCTCCAAAACACATGCTGCAAAAAATTTTAATCAGACGCATTGAATTATTTATCAGGGGACAAAGGCATCAGTGGGTTTTCTGACTCAAAGCATTTACAGGAAGCAGAGAGGATGAGCAACAGAAACCGACAATAGCTTCACACAGAGTTTCCAGTGGGGCCTCCGACTGCATTCTTGAAATAGTTTTTAAATGGAAAATACATTCAACAAATTAATGTCATATTTTAAACTTATTTTGTACTGCATAATATATAGCTATTTCAAAAACACAGGCAAAGTCTGTTGAGTTATACATATATGCAATTTTATAGCTATAAATAGAAATAGAAAATGCCTAAATGTATCTTACATGCACTATACACACACACACATAAATAGACACTGACTTTCTTACTTTGTAGGAACGGAGAGACATCCTGCCCTAACAAACAGTGTTTCCGATAACTATTTAACATCTTGAGATTCAGCGACAAACACAAGCAACCCGTTATATTGACAAAATGTGGGACCAAAAGCGGAAAACCAGACGAAACAGTCCAAGTAAACATGTCTCTGCAGATGCCGGACACACAGGTGGATCAATGGCACGGTTAGTTACATGAGAGAGAAGTCTGAACGCATCCCAACACCTCATCAAACACGTGCATGCGTGTTTACGCGAATGTGATCGAGCAAACAACCCCGGCGATCAAAAATAAACAGTGGCGGACGAGGAAATGGATATTCAAAGGCAGGTCTCATTTAGCACCACGGCTGGGTGGAAGGGGAGACGTTTATTTGCATAACGGAATTGGAAGTGACTGTCAGCGTCGACTGCAGAATCTACTCCCTCATCTACCGCAGACACCCTCCAGCTCACGGCTCCTCGTTTCTTTTTCTCCCCCCCCCCTTTCATTTGTTCTTGCGCTTTTCTTTAGCTGGGAAAAATCAATGTGTAAGGAGCAGGGCTCTTTTTTCTGCTCAAGGACGATGGATCGAGTTTCGGCGGCTCTAATTTTGAGGAGTCACTTTCTTTTCGTACGTAATTTTGTACTGATCTGGCCGGTAACTGAGTGGAGTGCGATCGCTTGTGGCCGCGTCTTAAACGCATGTTTCATTCGCTTTTAGCAGTGGTGATTAAATGCGCAGCTCTGGGCTATACTCGTGTTGATGGAAAAAATGATGCAATTAATGTACACCGGATCAAAACAACCCAACAAAAAGAAAGGATAGCTTTAAAAATAAGTCTCTCCTGGTGTTCAATGGCAAAAAGACACTTTCTGCGGTCAGCTCATATTTCACATTTCTTCTCTGAAAAACGCTAAAAACTCCCAACTATCTGTCCTTGCTTGACATCGCCACTTAGACTCTGCAAACATGTTGCCATCCAGCCACCAGAAGCCATTTAAGAATGAAATCGCAGCGAGCATTGCCTCTAAGGAGACATTTTTCTAAGGAATGGGCATTTGTGGTTAAGGTTCACCAATTCATAATTGATGAGAATAGCTGCTCTGATGTATCAAAAGCAGTGCGCACAGGTCTAAACCTGATATTTATTTCCTTCTGATGTCAAATGTCTACACCTGCAGCTCTGATAACTCATTTCAGGTCCACCCGTGACAAAACGCTGGTGTGAAAAGGGAACATATATATTTGACAAACAACAGGCCCTTTATGAGGTGGGGGATCACTGCACTGTTTTTGCAGGGTGGATAAGCAGTGATTTCAGTTCCAGTGGTGCCGGTGCTCGCCACTCATGCGGCAAATCTGTTTTCAGCAACTTTTGGCACCACAAACATCTACATAAAAGGCAAAAGACCAACAAAAAGACAACAAAAAAACCAACACCTGCAGCTCAGGATGTTAAACTCTAGACATCCTCCCCAAAATCCACGGCACGGACATCACTCATCACGGCAGATTACTCTATGCCATTATCGACTCATCGTCACTTTGCCGTTGTCACGCTGACGAGGCGTGATGTAAATGTATGTAAATCCACGCTCTTAACTGACAGTCTAAAGATGAGGAACAGATGAGATTAGGTGCAGAGGATCGCTTTCCGCAGGAAGCCCCCCCGATAAGCTCATTATGCCCTTAAAAGGTTTAATTATCAGAGCCATTGCGTATGAACATTGCGTACAGAGCTTTGGACTGAAATCCTGTGTAAATCCTGGCATCTAGCAGTGTCTGTCAGCAAGAACCAGAAACAATCACGATTCATTTACTAGACACTAATTATTGCGTAAAAGCAAAAGCTGACCGATTTGTGTCTAACGACGTGTTGTGACCTTGAGGAACATTGTGATGCTTCCCGAGAAGAAAAATATTCTTGTCAAATCCACAACACAACACATATCACTAAGGTATCTCATTTACTCAGATACTTAAAAGCAAGGTGCGTAATTTCTGCACAATCAAAAAGAACTGAAAAAAAAAATGGTTTTAACTACTGTTTTCAAACAGGCTGCAAGAACTCATTGGTTGGGCAAACAAACAGTCCCACCCCAAACTCACACCATTGGTTGACAATGTTCCTGTGTAAAGTTAATTAGGATGGTCAAACATGATCAATCTGAAAATGGCTTACTTAAAGCTGACATTGCATATTAAGTTGGGACTGCAAAAAACTTTTTTTTTTTTCATTCAGGTAAATCAGTGCAATAAAAATGAGCATGTAACAGTTAAGAAAAAAAAAAGGAAATATTTATTAATGTATTAATGTATACAATTAATCCACACATATCTTATAAACCCTAGTACTTCTATTGATGACCCCTAGATGGTAATCATTCAAGATAGTTTCACCTCAGCGAGAACCCCTGAATAGAATATTTTAACAGCAGATGACGCTGAGACTATGTATCAGAGGGCACCAGTTGATTCAGTGGCATTGCGAGTTGTCAAAAGGGCGGCTCGACTCCCCGGCACTGAACATGAGTCACTGTCTCTTCTGGTGCGGCACTGCAGGTGACGTAATCTGATCTAGAAACATGACCCCTTTGCCCTTTCTATAGCCCAGAAAACACAGAAGCAGACCTTCTTTTTATTAACAACTTTAGGGGCAGTGAGTAAACATCAGCGATAACGGCCTAAGAACTCTGGAACAAGTATCAGATCTTAGCTCCCAGATACTAGTGAAAAATGCTAACTTCTCACAATGCCGTACAGGAAAAGACTTTTCTTTAAGCAATCTGCTGCTTTATTTGTGGTTTAAAAGGCGCTTCAGAGTAAATAAAAATAGTTTGAACAGAACTTTGCTTGTTCCAGTATCATTTATTTCCTGCAGGCATGGAAATGCGCAAGTAATGCAAGATTTGGAGTGTGCAAACACTGTCAATGTGTGGTGCACTTGAGAAGGTGACAACAGGGGGCTTGGCACAGATTGCTGGCTCCTGTATGAGTGCTCAGGGAAACAAAGCTTCTACTGCATATCAACTACCTCTTAACACAACTGCAGTTACGGCGCTGAAGTGTTGCAATAAACCAAAAAAAGTGTAAAAATACAACGGACCACACATTTAGGCTTCCTGTTCCTGCCTCATGAGAGCGTCTCTGACATAAGTGAGCCACAGACTGCCACTACGGCCTGAATCCAGAGTCCAGACAGAATGAGAGTGAGCGTGGAGCCAGAAAGCCCCTGGTCAGAGACGGGGTGGCATTAGGAGAACCTGGCCTGGAGAAGAGGGCAGCAGCTGATGTTACAGACAGTCATTACTCCACTCAGCTCGAGGCATGACACTGGAACGGCACAAGTGGGCCAACTAAGATTTATCCGCACTGTCAGGACAGTGTGGAGTTGACCAGAGGGCCTGCTGATGAATCCCACCCTCCACTTCTGTTTGCAAGCTGTTCAGGACCAACAGGTCACAATGGCATTTTATTTATGGCGCTTTAACATGCCAAGCTGATCCGCCTTCTTCCCTGCTTTAGCATGGCGAATGGCCCATCCATCGGGAAGTGCCTGGGAGCAAGCACGGTTCAAGTTATGTCTCTCTAGTAACACCAACAATAGAAGATACGGCTCGTTTTTTCAAGCCCAAATGGTAGTTTGGGGAAGAAAAAAAAAGAAATGAGCATGGGGGTATTTTTTTTTTTTTAATGTGCAGGTGACAGAAAAAAGATTCAAAAATAGATTCAAAATACTGCCGTATATAATTTATGCAACCATTTGGTTCATGAATGTGAATTTAAATTGAATTTGCCATACTCCACAGGAAGTTGAACTTGATAGACAGAAAAACAGTATTCTTCCACCATGGTCTAGAAAATTCTAGGTCTCCGTCAATGAATTTCAAATTAAAATGCAATTCTGCATACTGTTCACTGCAGTAAAGAATTAAATTAAAAGTCATTCTCAATTCAACTCCAAAAGAAATATTAACAAATTAAGATACAGTGCAATAATACAAAACAGTTGGGGGAATAGAAAATAAATCCCAATTAAATGCCAAAGAATATAAAACTATATAAATATAAAAGTCCAATTAAAAAAAAAACAAAATCAAATTTGAATGCTCTGAAATTTTTAGATAGATGATTGATAGATAGATAGTATTCAGAAAATACATTTTAAACCTTCTTTCAACCCATGATAATATATAAAAAGCATATCAGCAATATGTGACAACTAGTTGAAAAAAGGTTGAAAAGACTATTACTACAGTTTTCTTTAAAATACTACTGTTGTTTCTGTTTATTTACCGTTCAGTTTAATCCAACTGCCACAGTATGTTCTCCATCTGGTGTTTTTGGTGTATGTAAGTATTATAATGATATTAATCATTTGAAAATTCAGTAATTAAGCCAGTTAATTAGTATGTAAATAGGGTTTCAGAAACACTGGCAGGCCTTCCGTTCAAATCCGCAAATTTAAGAGCAAATCCGGATGTGTCAGCTTTCATTACGGCAGGTGTGAGTGGCAGGTCACGGAGCGTGTGTGAGGGAAATGACAGCAGGACAAAGGTTGTTTCGTTCCAAAATGAAATGGGAGTGGAATCAAGCCGGGCACCTCAGCGTGGCAAAGCCCCAGCAAACCTCCGGGCCAACGGCCGAGGAACAAGCTTAACCTTTCTCCCTCACTCTCTCCCTCTTGCTATCTCTTGCCCGCTTACTCACTTCCTCCCCCCTCCGGCCCCCGCCTCCCCGCGCCCATCCGCTCGGATCGATGGCTGCACTGCAGAAGTAGTGGACTGGGAGTGCGAAAATTCAGCTCGTTCTCGGAGAGAAGCAGTGTAATTTTCGCAGTGATGAAAAAAGCAATAACATTTTTGCTCGTCCTTTACAGCTAGCGATAGACTAGGTGTGGGCTCAAACAGCTGAGAACTCACCTTCCCTGCCAGTCAGACGGGCCGAAGTCACATCCGCACACCCATACGCCAAAATAGAAAAAAGAAAGACTTTAACCTTAAGATATTCAAGTGAACAGGAAACCTTTCAGGAGCGAACCAATGATCTTATGAACATAAGCGGGTGCAAAATGACGAGGGAAACTCCTGGATTTCAATAAACAAAATATCAATCTTACTCAAAGGCTGGCAGGCTGGATGTGCTCCTTGTTATATTAGGAGCAGATGTATGTGCCTGATAGAGAGCATTAAGGGTTATATCCCAGCATTCATTTCATTACAGTTCCCGCCAGAGCCTTACCCCCCGTAGCTCTTTATTTAGCTCAGCAGTTAAAGCCTCTTTAACTGCAGACTCAATATGACGACATTTGCCGCACGTAGGGGAAGAGCAGAACAATGGCGAATCTAAAAACGTGATACTGTTACTTCTGCAGATCTCTGATCACGACACCTCCCGCCCCATCCAGCTCCTTTTATTTGAGGATGAAACACCAGAGCACAATTTGAATACAGTTGTACATCTTTCCATTTATTAATGCTTGGATTAACATGACTGGGGGTTTTGTCAAGGGAGTCTTTACTAGAGCCCAGGGAGCAGTTCTGTGTGACAGTAATAGTCCTCAGTTAATATACTTGAGTGATGCAGATTTCTTAGTGTTGGAAAGCAGAACAAAGGGGGTTTATTTGAAGCGTGAACACAAAGGTAGAATTGTAAAGTGGAGGGTGTAAACGGGAGGGTAGGAGCCACTCGAGATGAAAGCCATGTTATTTGACACAGCGCTGGCAGTGAATTAAAAAACAAAGGCAGTGGTGGGAGAATCCTCCCGACTTTTTGACAGGAGAAAGATGAGCCACTTTTACTTTCCTCCCATCCTGGCTTTCAGTCTCTCACACTGGAAAAACACTATTTGCTCTTGATATCATCTGTCTGTCCACAGGCACCCTTGATTTCTTACTCTCTCTCTCAATATCGATTTTGCCAGACTGTATGCTGCTAAAGTTCTACTCCGGAAATCTTAAAAAGTTGCTGTGTTTAAGACTTTACGGACAATATTTTAACGGGAATGAGATCGTTGTGTCAGGGGTTTTTTTTGGAGCAAATGTTAGTAAAAGATATTGAATTAACATTAATGTGGATATGACAAAAAAATGGATGGCATTTTAATTAGAGTAAAATCAACTAAAATGAATGAATATGATTATTTACATAATTGATTTTTAATTAATTTTATTCAGAAAACAAGCATTAGTCAAAATTGAGAGTTTTACATTGTTTAAAAATCTACTTTAAAATGCTCTCTTTTGAATTGTATATCAAATAATTCTGAAAAAAACTAAAAGTTTTCATCATAAAAAGCAGAACAAATGTTTTCAACATTGATTTATGTTCCTTGAGCATCAGATTATGACTTCTGAAGGATCATTTGACACCGAAGACTGTAGTAATGACTGATGAAAATTCAGCTTTGACATAAGGAGGAGTTAAATTTTAAAATGCATTCAAAGAGAAAATGTACTTAAAATTGTAATAATATTTCACAACATTCCTGTTTTACTGAAATGCTGCAAATAAATGCTGCCTTGGAGAGCATAAGACACAAAGAATTTTTTTTTATCAAGCCCAAACTTCAAACAAAACGACAACAATAATAATAAAAAAAATTTTTTTTTTTTTTAAATTTAAAAGAAAATCAAGCTGGTTGCATTAATCTATGTTAATGGGTTGATGGTGATATTATTCCATAATTACGGTTTAATAATGTTCTATGGGGCCAAAAAATACAAAATAAATAAATCCTGGTTTAGTGTCACCATTCTGATATTATAATTCCTTCAAGATGTTCTAGAATTCAGTATTTTCCCACCAAACACTCTGAAAACACCATGTCTTGAAGCAGAACGAAGCATCTCTGAAGTTTCACTTTGCTGCTTTGTTGGCTCTCATGAACATGCATGTGCAACACAGTGCTGTGGAGGTGGGTAGGAGAGCAGGCAGGCTTGAGGAGGAGTTCAAAAGCCTAAAACGGGCCACTCGTTCTTCTGAGGGCCCCTGTAGCACAGCAGAAAGGCCTCCTGAGAAAAAACAGCTCAGAGAGTGCACAATCAAAGGCTGAAACTCAGAGCTCCACTGAATGGAACTGTATAACAAAATGGCATTTGAACAGATTCAGGCAATGTTCCTCTGAATGTGATATCAAGCCTTCAGGTGAATTATTCAGAGTGGCTATTCAATTAGAATCATTATCAGACCCAAAATGGCCTCTGAGAACGAGACAAGAAAAGGATGGGAAAAGGAAAACCAAGATAATGAGAAGGTCACAGCCATAGAGTGAATACTAGAGTGAATGTTATTGCAGATAATGCCAAGCTCACGTGAACCTGCTAATATTTTGTGCATAGCTCTGCATTCAGTGTAAAACCCTGTCAGTGTGATAGATTGAAAGGAGTCCTGCCGCTCTCTGCCATTTTCTTTCTCTCGCTTTTTACATTGTGGGCCGCAGCACAGTGCAAACTGACAAATCTCAACGGGTTTTATAGTCTCCTGAGCTGCGGTTGCCAAGAAGTCACGTTTTTCCATTCATCCAGGCCAAAGAATTGAGGAGACACTGAGAAGACATCTACACTGACGAGTCACTTTGACTAGTATCCATTTGGTAAAAAAATGAAAAAAATAAATAAATAGGCGACAGTTCACTTCCCCCCAAAAAGGAAAATTCTGTCATTAATTACTTAGCTCACTATGAGACCCTTGCTTTAGTTGAACAGAAATAGAAATTCGGAAGAGTGTGATTTTCAATGCAATGCACTGAAGCTTTCAAGCTTCAAAAATGATGCAAAACAAAAGTATCAAAATGGTTCAAATGGCTTGCACGATATATTTGGAATCTAAGTCATAATACACAAACAATCTTTTCAGATCACTGAGTCAGATTTAACAATGAATCATTCAAACTGGTTTCACAAACTGGATAAACCTAATCATTAAGATCTGACTCAAAAGAATGATTCATTCACAAATCAGACACTTCGTCTTTATTGAACAAGTAAAGCTAGGGCAGATTGCAAGATTGTCAGTGTAAGACTTCAAATATAGTACATAAATCACTTTTAAAATATCCTTTATGGGTGATTTTTAAACGTTTTTTCAATCTTCATAGTTGCAAACTACGCAGTCTCCATTAACTGTAATTGCATGCGGGAAAAGCAACCAGCATCAGCGTAAGAATTACTGTATTACTGAATTACTGTCACCAGCATGCCACAAATGTGGCACATAGACATTAGCTTGAAAATAACCCTGAATATTTCTTTAACATTTAATGGATCACACAGCGGACCTTCATTTAACCAGCTCTGAGACGACGCACATTACTAAGGGGCCACCAGGTGAAAGAAAACAACATCTTTTATTCAGAGGAGGCCTTTTAAGAACCATTTCACTTTAGTTAACTATTCCTAGTTAACTAAAATCTCTGCTGACTTTGAACAGGAAACAGACGTCTTTAGGGGCATTGGGAAAGTGCCAATCATTCTAATTGTTTGAATTTGTATTGACTCAGGATAAGAAAAAAAAGAGATGTGGGTCAAAGCAAATACTTGAAGCCTCAAGCCTGAAAGAAAGAGAATCAAAGAGTGAGAGAAACAGAAAAAAAGAGAGAGAGAGAGTGGGGTGGGAGGACAAATGTGTACCTCAGCTGTTCTGGTGGGTTTTCCATTATATTTCTGAAATGGACTGAGCAGGCAAAAGAGCTTCTTTTCAGACAGCGCGCAGAGGCAGAAATTACTTATAATGAATGAACGCATCAGAATGGGATTCCTCAGCCATACTGCTCGGTTCACACCGAAAAAGGACTCTGAAGGAAGTTGCATAAGAACATAAGGTAAGAAGGAATTGTTGTGCATGACCCAAGGCAAAAAAAGAGGCCATACCACAGAAAGAGAACAAACCTCTTTCAATACTTAAACAATTAAATACCCAAACTTATTGCATTGAGCACATTTTAGCATAGAGCTTCCCTCCTTCCATTGTCCCTCCCTCCATCTTTCTCTCTTCTACTCTTATTATTTTCAGGAATCGAGCTGAATCAGTCTTTGCAACTTAGAATTGAATTATGCATTCGTTAGTTCATGCATATGCATGGCTTCCCGAAGTTCATGAATATCTATTACGTTGCCATTTACATTTCTTCCATTTTCCTAATACATAAAAATCTTACACTAATGAACAAATGGAAGGACTACAGCTTGTAGACAGAGAGCTAGCGATGTGCTAAATAAAAGAAAGGCGTACAGGCTTTCTAATTAGAGCTCGGAAACCATGCGGCGCGATTTTAGACAGTGATTCATTTACGAACTTCAATGAAAAGCTGTGAGATTACATGAGAACTCATGTTTCTAGATGGATTCTCAAGAGAATCTAAACGATACCTCAGATGGTGAAAAAGAAAGAAAGAAATCAAACCAGCATTACAACATTGTAGAGTATAACAATAACATTTAACACTTTAAGAAGATTTGCTGAAGATTACATTTAAAACTTTTATTGAATTATCAGTGGTGTTAAAGATTAAGTATATAAATAAAATCTGATATATATATATATTACAACAACCCTGCTCACTTTTTTTTCCAAAGGAGCAGCTTGACTGTTGTTGAACTGTTCTAAATCTTGAGTATTTTGCAACTCAGCTACAGTTTTAAAGTGGGTTCTCCAACACTGGTAGCCTGGCCACCTTTAAACAGCATGTTAAACTGCCCGAAATGTGGAGTTGATCGGCGACAATATGTGTGAAAAGTAAAGGATCCTGTTTTCAGGATTCTGACACCTCATCAGCAGTTATCACAGGCTATTCACTACCGGTTCAGCGCACACGCACACACAGAGGAGAGAGATGGGGGAAGTTGCCCAGAGGCAGTAGTGCTGTGGCAGTGAGCATCCGTTTAGCAGGAAGTCCGCGTACAGCTGACAAACAGCATGTGTGTGTGCGCATTTAATCCCCTCCTACCTCACACTCGGTGGGCGACCGTGTTCTAATAAGCAAGAACACACAGAGATCCTGTATTTACGTATTAATAAAATCCCTCAGTGATACACGAACACGCTGATACTAAACTTTCCCTGAGGGTAAGAGAGACCGAGGTTAGTTGTCACACTTTTTTTTTTTTTGGTTTTTACTCCAGTGAATATTTCTCAGGGAAGTTTGTTTTGAATGTCAGTACAGCCTTGGCTACAAAAAGCTACTGAATACTTTAGGGCTAGGCAAAATAGCCAATAAAATAGTATCACAATATTTTTTCCTTTCAGTCCATATGGATAATTGTCACGATAAATGTCAAATCTTTATTTCTTTTAAGTTTAAAGCCAGGTTTTTGCTTCAAAGTGAAAGCTCTAGAAACCAAACCATTCATTTTCCTTAAAGGGTTACATAAGCAGATCTGTGTTGGAATGGAAAGATATGTCTTGTAGGTGTATTTCCGCTTTGATTTGTACAAACAGCATATCTTTTCATTGCATCTTTCCAACACAGAACTGTGTTCATTATACACAGGATGCTGTTCAAAATGTTATGGTGCTGAATCGTCAAATAAATTTGTTTTCTTTTTGTACAAAAAGTAGCGTAGCTTCATATTATTTTGGTTGAACCACTAATGGCAGATGGGGCATGTCGACAATGTCTTTCATACTAATGTCTTTCTTTACCTTGACGATCACAAACCTCCCAGTTTTCATTAAAAAATATTTTAAATTGTGTTTTAAAGATGAAAAAAGCTTTTACAGGTATTGAACGACATGGGGGTAAGTGACTAATGACATAATTTTTAGAATAATGTAACCCTTTAACAATAAAATATCTGGATTTCATAGAGTCTGCATGTTGCAATGAGTGATGCTCTTTCAAATTAATAAACAGGTAGGTGCTAAATAATAGAAATAATAATATTGTTACTGTTTTTGTCTTTATGCACATTTGACAGTAGCAGCAGCTAAAGTTAGGGTGCAGATATACATTTTTGTTCATTATCAAAACCACTAACAACTGTAAAAATTGCAACCTAATTTTTATATAGTAAAATGCAATTAGAGTTTGTTTGTTTTTTTCTGTCACAGTGGATCCCACCATTAAATATATCAAACTATTTGTCAGATAAACCTCATTGACCTCAAATATTTACTTGAAGTAACCTGTACTTCAATTTGTAATTTAAAATTAACATTTTAATAATCTAACGATACATTTGCATGTTCGTGGTGTCCAATTTCAGTTAATGGTCACATGCAAGAAACAAATTTAAAAAAAAAAAAAAAAAAAAAGACCCTTTTAAAGAAAATTTTATTTAGCATTTTAGAATTTACATTATTATGACTCGGTTCATTATTAGCTTTCATCAGCTCAAAAAGTCCCAGTGGCTCGCAAAACCTGAAAGAGACCGTTTAGGTCTCCATCTAAATTTAAAAGTAACACAAGTCGAGATACTAGTCTTTGTGATAATCCTCGATAAACCACCCCTGATCGAGACACCTAAACAAAATCAGTTTTCCCATAACGGGTTTCACGTGTCTTCTAGAACAAACCGCATCGAATATGTTCACACAATGGCAAGAAAATTGAACAGAGATGATAAAAATGTTGCGACTTTGTTTCCGAAGCTCCCAGAGTCGGTGTGCACTGATAGCGCCACCATTCAGGTATTCAAGCAGGTTTGCATAGGGAACATGGCTGTTATTGTGTGCAAGCATTTTATCCCTTATTTGCTGATAATGACAAATCTCTCTCTCTCCCTCCCTCTCTCTCTCTCTGTCAGTCTCGTGCGGTGGTAGCCGGCTCTTTGGGTCTGCGCAGATAAGCGGGTGATTCATCATGAGGCTGAAGGCTGCACACGGCGCCTTATCAGCCCCTCGCAAGGATCCAGTCTCACCGCACATGCTCTCTGTTTGGAAAGTGACCTGCTGCCTCCCGGCCCCAAATTACCATGACAACATTAGAATTATCCAAGCAAAAATGACAAGAGGCGAATTAATATATTTCGCTCACGCTTAGACCACCCGGCATCCCTGTCGCACACCGGTCTGGTGCCAAATTCTTCGTATACGTTTCCATTATTATAGGAAAATAATGGCCGACCAAAGGCGACCTGATAGGGAGGGACTTTAATGAATGCAAAGGAGCGGTCGGGCTTCTCCTGGCGGGAAAAAAAAATATCTTAAGAGAAACGTGTGCGCGTCTCTCCGTACTGAATATTGCAGGTTGTGCTTTAGTAATATCATATTTAATTCAATCAAGCAATAAATGTGTGTGTGTTTTTTCGCCACCGATATAAGTGGGACGGCACTGTGAGAGTGTAATTGAGTCAAAAATAAATAAAGAGACAGTAATGACAAGATGGCGAGCTGTTCAGCAGGGCCGTGATTGAGTCAACGGAGCGAGGCAATAATAGCGCTTTCCTCTCCCTTTTCTCTCGCTATTGTCAGGATGAGAATATCATTGCAGAAAATTGCCTCGTAGGGAAAAACATATGAAACTGTTAACAAATGGACTGGCAGCCCATCCTTTTCTTGACATTTGAAAAAAAAAATATATAAATAAAATAAAAATCAAAAAGTCGAGGGGGAAGCAAAACGCAAACTCACTAACGATCTCGCAGTTATGATGTTATTTACGGTGAAAGCGAAACAATGAGCTGGCTGCATTTTGCGCTGTCTCCCTTCCACTCCACTTGTCTCTCTCTCTCTCTCTCTCTCTCTCTCTGTGTGTGTAACGCAACACAAACGCCGGCTTGATGTGTTAGCGGAGGGTGTGTGTAGGAGGATGAGAGTGGTCCACTGAGGGGTGCTCCAAACACACACACATGCATTTTCTTTCAAGTCCTCCATCTTTTGAGCACAAATCTACTCCCATGCACTCAAACAACTTTGGTAAAGGACAGGCATGACTGTTCATTTTTTGACAAGAAACAACAGCTGTTGGGGTAATAGGGATGAAGCATTATTTCTACGACTGTGAAACCCGTAGAAAAAATGGGTGAAAGCATTTTCACGTCCGCTGTTACATTTTTGCTAAATGTTCTCATGCTTTTCATGTCACTGATTTCTTCAAGAAGTATCTTTGATTTAATCAAATTATTATGTGTGTTTATTAAATCAATAAATAGAGAAGCAAACGTCTGAAAACCTGCAAATTTAAGTACTTTGCATAATCAAAGTAAAGGTACGTAAATAAGAAATTAACCGAAGAATTAAACTTTTCCAATAGGAACGAAACAGCATGTAAAATGATTAAAATTGTTAATGAAATAAAATCTAAAGTTCATTACAAAAAGCTGCTTTAAACTAATTTTAGGTTGAGCGTTTAAATTGTACACGTTGTTGACATTTTTGTCCACTTCTCGCTCATTTTGGAAGGAATAGCTGATTTCAAGCTGGATGAAGCGGAGTGAACACAAGGCCCTTAAGCATTGGCAGTATGGCTACCCAAGAGTCACATGACTGGACTGTAGCCTTGTTATCTGGCAAGCTTTTCTTTTGTTTTCCGTTATCAGTTTTTCTGAGCTTTATTGCAGTAAATATGCTACACGTTCCCAAATGAACCATCTGTGACAGAAACAATTCCTCAAGCAGGCCCTCTTCAGCCATATAGACACTACACCAACTTGACAATGAGGCCCTGCAAAACCTTTCCGCTTGTTAAAAGGCTGAAATCAAGCTCTTTTTTATCGATTCAAATCAAGCCAAATTCATTACGGGGCCGTAATATTTCTGAGTGATTTGAAACCAATGAGCGGCCAGGGAGGCTTTTAACATGATTAGTTTGTCTCATTCAACAGTCAAAACAATATCCCGAGCAGATAAACAAAGTATACCGAGCTATTATTGAGCACGTCTGTACGGCTCTCAGTCCGAAATTAACTCTGACGTACAGTACAAGGAGCTCGGCTTTCATGCAGAGTCTCTCTCATCGGACCATTGTTGCATAAAATTTTATTTTAATTGGACGCTTCCAATTGAAGCTCCTGCAAGTTTTTGAATCATCAATTTTCCATTCAATATATGCCTATTATGGAGCCTGCATGAAACGGCCCCGTGCCAATAGACGGCCTTGAATTTTCAAAAGTTTTCCCTGCAAGGTATTTGCAACATTAATTAACAAGCCTATTAACAAGACGAGCACAAACTGCTAAAACGGTTGTGGCCCATTTGCATTGATTGCTGCGCATGTACAAAAGGATAGCCTTAATGCGACTGAACTAACAGTCATATTAAGTCATTGTATTAATGCCAAAGGCCAGAGGCTGGAGGGAGAGTACACACCGGTACATTTTATATTTATACTTAATATAGAACATAATAAAAATATTCAATATTATATTATTAATAAATTATACAAATATTTTAAATACTTTAACAATAACAATATTGGTATATTTAATACTGGAATATTATTAAAAAATATTCTGTTAAATAAAAGTAAAGAAAAGTGTTACTATGTTGGTATAAGCTACATCGTAGTACACTGCAAATGTAGGATCTATGATGATGAATATATCTACTGATCTGGGTATTTTAAGGCATTTTGCAGCCTCCTGTTTTTGTTCACCTGTAAGTCTAGCCGCGGTACAGAAGCCTGTCAGGCTGACTGCTCCCAAATTAGACAGATCTGACTTGTGAGAGAGAAAGAGGGAGTGCTTTTAATCTTGATTCAGACACAGCTGAGGGCCAAAGCGAACCGCATTAAGTGTTATTTTTCATTCAGTCTGTGTGCAAAGAGGTCACTTGTCCCGGGTCAGCATTCAAACAGATGTGCGCTGTGGGAGCCATGTCATTAAAACTGTTCACAGATCAGCTGCAGCTACCCATTCAGAACAGCTTTGCTCTTCTCCTTAAAAAAATATGGAGATTTAAAGCTACAGTTCAGCAAGAAATAAAAACAAGGTGATTATTTCTCACCCTCGTGTCACTCTGAACCTGTACGACTAAAGCACTGAAAGAGCAACATAAAACTACTTCCCGCATTCCTACAGGATTAGAACAACGTGAGGGTGGATAAATGAAGACAGAATTTGAATTTCTGAGTGAATTCATCTTTAAACATGCTAGATTAGCATTTAGCATAATAGTCTTCATCTCCTGACGTTCATTTAAATGACTGTCTGTCACAAACAACTTATTCACGTACGACTGAATTGATGTGAATGAAAAAGCTCGAACCTGTACGGCTATACAGGGTAACCCTAAAACGATTCTTCTCGGCTAGAATAGAATCGTCTGCTCATCTCAATGGATTAGCCTAGTTATCGTGCTACGGAAACATCTTAATGAAGCCGTTTCAATAAAAGGAATCGGGTCCTTTTAGCGGCACACCTGGTAGTAGCCTGAAAGGATATGCGTGAGGGTTTTTCAGGGAGCTGTTTACCCTGTGTCTAAAAAACCCATATGGAGACAGAAAAGCTGAGAGGAGCAACAAGCACCACCGGGCTCCCCGCTGAATTGCGCTTTTGAGAGATTGTGTTTGGCAGTCCTGCCCGCTATCAGTTGGCAGGCGGTGGAGCATTCTCCGAATCATCTGTTGATCATTTAATTACAGTATGTTTCAAAGGGGAACAGGGACCAGGGCATCGTAGGAAGCAAAGTTAGGATGCATGAGGAGGAAAAGCAGTCAGGAAAGGGCGTCGAGTAAAATGCAAGCTTTTTATATTCACGCTGAGAAAGATAAGGACAACTGAAGGGCCATTGGGTTTCTCGGGGGTAAAAGCCTTTTGCGATGGAAACGCAATTGTGTTGGCCATTTACTTAAGGAAGCTCGCTATTCTCCGGGTCTAATCTTAAAGCACTCGTCTCGGAGTTCCCATGAGAGCTACCATCCATCCACCTGCACTGTATCTTATCCATCTACACACAACACGAGCGCACACACAATCACACACACACACACACACACACACACACACAGAGCTGACAATCACAGAGACAGATCCTCAAAGTCGAGAACACAAACACGCTGCTCAAACTACGTTGAGATAGATGCCAGACCGTTTACAGCTAAATGAAAAAAGACGACATAATAGAAGACCGCCAGACAGTCCAATGCATTTAGAGTTAAAGGAACAGTTCACTCAAAAAATGAAAACGCTCATTATTTACAAAAACAATACCATTTTAAACCCATGTGACATTCTATTATTCACACAAAAGAACATTCATTAATACTTAAAAAGTAAAAAGTAATATCGATCTAAATAAAAGAGGGGCTATCAAGCTATAAAAGTGCTCCAGATGGCCTCAAATGCAATACAATAAAGCTGAACTATACACAGTTTAAGAAAAATAGATGTTTAAAAAAACTAAAACTGGAAAAAGCTATAGACAAATACAAAATCTAAGAACGATGGAAATAGCACAAAAAAATTTGAATTAAAAACAAATTTACAATAACAAAAATACTATAACATGCTAAATAACATTCGACAAACTATTCTGATGTGGCACGAGGATGAATAAAGGACAAAATGTTCATTTTGGGTAAGCTATCCTTTTACAAGAAACTGATTTTTCTTTTTCTTACAAAAGGTGAATGCACTTTACTCAAAGGCAACAGACAGATAAAAGAAGACACATCATCCACCTAAATGTATGAATACGTGTTTTTTGAGGTAATTAAATCATAATAGATTTAATTACACTCATCAATCAATTATACAACAACATTATGTTCAATTTCCCATAACTAACACATTAAAAATGACAGATAGCTTAAATCAGAATATACTGTCATTGAAACAGCATGTAAAGGTTAATGTACTTCTGCTAAGAGGCCTACAAAAGGAAATAAGACTCAGTTACAGGGAATGTGCAGCTTTTATAGAATAATTTGAATGAAAACAGAGAATGAAAAGACATGAAATTACAGAGCGCTGCCGAAGCGACCTTGAGCATCCAGCCTTTACATCGGAAACATAACAGCTTCCTATAACTCCAGGTTTGCTTCTCTGTCAAATATTTCTGTTTTGTTTTGAGCTCATTACTTCACAATGACGTGTGAGAGTCCAATCAAAAGGCACTCTCATTAAAAAGCGAAATGGTTCAAAAGTAGCTGTCTAGCAATTACGCTGCTTGTCTGAAACGACTGGACTGCAGAGCTTCAAATGTCAATTATGTTAGGCAACACCACCGTATCAGTAGAGCTTCAGCGGGAAAAACGATAACGTTCTTAGAAAAGCCAATTTGTTTTCAAATTGTGTTTAGACATAAACCGTGGCCCACTTTTCACTCAGCAAACCTGTCTGTCTTTTATGCAATAAACAAAAAAACTAACAAAAAAAAATCACATTGATGTTTCCTTTTTTTCATTTCCAAAGTTGATTTCAAAACAATACCAAGAGCACCTTAAAAACAAGCATTTCTCTTACATAGTTTTAACAGGCTAAAACGTCCTTTTCCACACTTGACGAAAAAATAAATAAATAAAAAAAAATAGCTAAAGGCGCACTCGGCTTGCCAGTGCTGAGTCATGCTTATTGTTGTGTCTAGCGTGAGCTTCACCAGCACCACTACCACCCTGCGGCAACATGGGAAGAGTGCCACGCTCGCAGCGGGCACCACCAGCTCGGCCAAGGTCAACACTGCCTGTTACCGCATGCACGTCCCACACCGCATAGAGGTTTGACTGTTCATTCCAGCGCTGAGTGAACGCTCACACATTTCACTTATGTCACTCAGCCCGAGTGCTACAAATATTAGCGCGTTTCCTCTATGAAAGCAATGACAGCGTGTCACATGGAGAGACGGATGGATGACTGTGGATGGATTGTCTGCTGCGCTTTCGGCAGCTAAGGGGGAAAAATTGGTTTGAGGCGCAAACTCTTGAAAAAGGGCCAGCGAGAGACGGAAGGGGGGGGTTTCTTTAGAGTAACCTTCACACTACATCACAGAATTTCCCTCAACAGACGCTTGCCTTTCTCAGATGTTCAACCGATGCATTTATGGAGCCCCGCCAATGCGTCTAAACTCAAGCCAGAGTTGTGACGGAGAGGCGTATCGCAGCTCTCACACGTTTATTTAGAAGGAAAACGTGTCTATGAAATTTGAGTGAATTATGTTAACACTGCGAAATTTCATACCATTTATTCTAAAATGTCCTTTAAAATGTTTCAATGATTTTGTATGTCGTATTAGATCAAATTTTTTGTCTATTTTACCCAAATATACATTTTAATATTAGGCAAAAATAGCATTTATTTTGAATAAAAAATTTTTGTCATAACCTCAATTTGAAACGATGCTTTTGAAAATCTAGAAAAAAGAATGCTTGAATCATTTGCAAGAAGCACTTTCAACAGCATAAATCATATATACTACAACATGAAACTACTGATATATGTATATATATGTATAATAATCTATCCATCCATCCGCCCATCTGTCCGTCCATCCATCATTCCATGCATCTATCTCTCAGCTATATTAAGAATTTTTTCATAATGCTTATTAAACAGAAAATAACACATATGTTAATAACCTCAGAGATCCTCAGAGCCGTCTTCAAAGACATAAAAAGAAAATTACGTGATCTTGTGCTTTTTCTTCATTTTTATCAACAGTAGGTCTTCGCCTCATCCTCATTATGGCTTGTGAACCACAAAAAAACCTTTCATCAATGAACATTTCCGTCACTAATTTTCGTTGACTAGATTAACAGCGTTCACACTGTGTTTCTCTTTCAGCAGAACGCAACTTCAGTCAGATAATAAACAGCCTACATGAAGCAGCTTTTGCCTCTGGCTAATGTATCCCCACCGCTCCTTTAATAATCCAGCACATGCTTCCATGTTAGAATGGAGGGATTCGATAAATGAATAAATTAATATCAAATAAGCATTGTTTCGGATTTAAATTGAGTCTAGTGGAGCAGAAGAGGGGCAAAAAGGGCTTGCTTGCGGATCAAATGATCACAATATCCATTTCGGCGCCGGCTTTGTCTTTGCTGAATTTGGATATTAATGAATGCAGAGGTTTAGCAGTGTTGGCGATGGCAGATTTCATGGAAGTGCAAATGATCTGCTCTGACATACACTGAATGCAGCTTTGATCTGCGATTTGACTAGCGCCCCACGCAATGAAAGGACCAAGGGGAGCGAGGGAGAAAGAGAGCGTGCGAGAGAGAGGGTGAGAGAGAGAAGGAGAAAGAAGGGGAAAAAACCCTCCGAGCACAGAGGAGCACTCATCTAACAAGGCCTCTCTCTGATCCTTGTGCTCGCCCGGCCCCTTTCGCGCTCTCTCTCTCTTTCTACGTCTTTCTAGCAGCTTCACGTTTCACATGGTCTCCTTCGCTCTCGTCTCCCCCCCTCCCCTTCTAATAACCCAGGAATGCTTCATTTG